>NW_027101109.1:0-15704 GCF_029633855.1 Hoplias malabaricus | reverse complement strand
AACACACAGAGAGATCGCAAAGCTCACAAAAAAAAACCTCAGACAGATCGCGCAGCACGCACAAAACACACAGAGAGATCGCAAAGCTCACAAAAAAAAACTCAGATAGATCGCGCAGCACGCACAAAACACTCAGAGAGATCGCAAATCTCATAAAAAAAACCTCAGAGAGATCGCGCAGCATGCACAAAACACACAGAGAGATCACAAAGCTCACAAAAAAAAAACATCAGAGAGATGGCGCAGCATGCACAAAACACACAGAGAGATCGCAAAGCTCACAAGAAAACCTCAGAGAGAGCGCGCAGCCCGCACAAAACACTCAGAGAGATCGCAAAGCTCACAAAAAAACCTCAGAGAGATCGCAAAGCTCGCAAGAAAAACCTCAGAGAGATCGCGCAGCATGCACAAAACCCACAGAGAGATCGCAAAGCTCACAAAAAAAACTCAGAGAGACCGCGCAGCACGCACAAGATACTCAGAGATCGCAAAGCTCACAAAAAAAAACCTCAGACAGATCGCGCAGCACGCACAAAACACACAGAGAGATCGCAAAGCTCACAAGAAAAGCCTCAGAGAGATCGCAAAGCTCACAAAAAAACCTCAGAGAGAGCGCGCAGCCCGCACAAAACACTCAGAGAGATCGCAAAGCTCACAAAAAAACCTCAGAGAGATCGCAAAGCTCGCAAGAAAAACCTCAGAGAGATCGCAAAGCTCGCAAGAAAAACCTCAGACAGATCGCGCAGCATGCACAAAACACACAGAGAGATCGCAAAGCTCACAAGAAAAGCCTCAGAGAGATCGCAAAGCTCACAAAAAAACCTCAGAGAGATCGCAAAGCTCGCAAGAAAAACCTCAGACAAATCGCGCAGCATGCACAAAACCCTCAGAGAGATTGCAAAGCTCACAAAAAAAAACTCAGACAGATCGAGCAGCATGCACAAAACACACAGAGAGATCGCAAAGCTCACAAAAAAAACCTCAGACAGATCGCGCAGCACGCACAAAACACACAGAGAGGTCGCAAATCTCACAAAAAAAAAATCAGAGAGATGGCGCAGCATGCACAAAACACACAGAGATCGCAAAGCTCACAAAAAAAAACCTCAGACAGATCACGCAGCATGCACAATACATTCAGAGAGATCGCAAAGCTCACAAAAAAAAACTCAGACAGATCACGCAGCATGCACAAAACACACAGAGAGATCGCAAAGCTCGCAAGAAAAGCCTCAGAGAGATCGCGCAGCCCGCACAAAACACACAGAGAGATCGCAAAGCTCGCAAAAGAACCTCAGAGAGATCGCAAAGCTCGCAAGAAACGCCTCAGAGAGATCGCGCAGCACGCACAAAACACACAGAGAGATCGCAAAGCTCGCAAAAAAACAGAGATCGCAAAGCTCACAAAAAAACATCAGAGAGATGGCGCAGCACGCACAAAACACTCAGAGAGATCGCAAAGCTCACAAGAAAAGCCTCAGAGAGATCGAACAGCACGCACAAAACACACAGAGAGATTGCAAAGCTCACAAGAAAAGCCTCAGAGAGATCGCAAAGCTCACAAAAAAACCTCAGAGAGAGCGAGCAGCCCGCACAAAACACTCAGAGAGATCGCAAAGCTCACAAAAAAACCTCAGAGAGATCGCAAAGCTCGCAAGAAAAACCTCAGACAGATCGCAAAGCTCGCAAGAAAAACCTCAGACAGATCGCGCAGCATGCACAAAACACACAGAGAGATCGCAAAGCTCACAAGAAAAGCCTCAGAAAGATCGCAAAGCTCACAAAAAAACCTCAGAGAGATCGCAAAGCTCACAAGAAAAACCTCAGAGAGATCGCGCAGCATGCACAAAACCCACAGAGAGATCGCAAAGCTCACAAAAAAAACTGAGAGAGAGCGCGCAGCACGCACAAGATACTCAGAGATCGCAAAGCTCACAAAAAAAACCTCAGACAGATCGCGCAGCACGCACAAAACACTCAGAGAGATCGCAAAGCTCGCAAAAAAAACCTCAGACAGATCGCGCAGCACGCACAAAACATTCAGAGAGATCGCAAAGCTCGCAAAAAAACCTCAGACAGATCGCGCAGCATGCACAAAACCCTCAGAGAGATCGCAAAGCTCACAAAAAAAACCTCAGACAGATCGCGCAGCATGCACAAAACACACAGAGAGATCGCAAAGCTCACAAGAAAAGCCTCAGAGAGATCGCAAAGCTCACAAAAAAACCTCAGAGAGAGCGCGCAGCCCGCACAAAACACTCAGAGAGATCGCAAAGCTCACAAAAAAACCTCAGAGAGATCGCAAAGCTCGCAAGAAAAACCTCAGAGAGATCGCAAAGCTCGCAAGAAAAACCTCAGACAGATCGCGCAGCATGCACAAAACACACAGAGAGATCGCAAAGCTCACAAGAAAAGCCTCAGAGAGATCGCAAAGCTCACAAAAAAACCTCAGAGAGATCGCAAAGCTCGCAAGAAAAACCTCAGAGAGATCGCGCAGCTCGCAAGAAAAACCTCAGAGAGATCGCGCAGCATGCACAAAACCCACAGAGAGATCGCAAAGCTCACAAAAAAAACTCAGAGAGAGCGCGCAGCACACACAAGATACTCAGAGATCGCAAAGCTCACAAAAAAAAACCTCAGACAGATCGCGCAGCACGCACAAAACACTCAGAGAGATCGCAAAGCTCGCAAAAAAAACCTCAGACAAATCGCGCAGCACGCACAAAACACACAGAGAGATCGCAAAGCTCACAAAAAAAACCTCAGACAGATCGCGCAGCACGCACAAAACACACAGAGAGATCACAAAGCTCACAAAAAAAACATCAGAGAGATGGCGCAGCATGCACAAAACACACAGAGATCGCAAAGCTCACAAAAAAAAACCTCAGACAGATCACGCAGCATGCACAATACATTCAGAGAGATCGCAAAGCTCACAAAAAAAACATCAGAGAGATGGCGCAGCATGCACAAAACACACAGAGATCGCAAAGCTCACAAAAAAAAACCTCAGACAGATCACGCAGCATGCACAATACATTCAGAGAGATCGCAAAGCTCACAAAAAAAAACTCAGACAGATCACGCAGCATGCACAAAACACACAGAGAGATCGCAAAGTTCGCAAGAAAAGCCTCAGAGAGATCGCGCAGCACGCACAAAACACACAGAGAGATCGCAAAGCTCGCAAAAGAACCTCAGAGAGATCGCAAAGCTCGCAAGAAACGCCTCAGAGAGATCGCGCAGCACGCACAAAACACACAGAGAGATCGCAAAGCTCGCAAAAAAACACAGAGATCGCAAAGCTCACAAAAAAACCTCAGAGAGAGCGCGCAGCATGCACAAAACACACAGAGAGATCGCAAAGCTCACAAGAAAAGCCTCAGAAAGATCGCAAAGCTCACAAAAAAAAACTCAGACAGATCGAGCAGCATGCACAAAACACACAGAGAGATTGCAAAGCTCACAAAAAAAAACCTCAGACAGATCGCGCAGCACGCACAAAACACACAGAGAGATCGCAAAGCTCACAAAAAAAAACTCAGATAGATCGCGCAGCACGCACAAAACACACAGAGATCGCAAAGCTCGCAAAAAAACCTCAGAGAGATCGCAAAGCTCGCAAGAAACGCCTCAGACAGATCGCGCAGCACCCACAAAACACTCAGAGAGATCGCAAAGCTCACAAAAAAACCTCAGACAGATCGCGCAGCACCCACAAAACACTCAGAGAGATCGCAAAGCTCGCAAGAAAAGCCTCAGAGAGATCGAGCAGCACCCACAAAACACTCAGAGAGATCGCAAATCTCATAAAAAAAACCTCAGAGAGATCGCGCAGCATGCACAAAACACACAGAGAGATCACAAAGCTCACAAAAAAAAAACATCAGAGAGATGGCGCAGCATGCACAAAACACACAGAGAGATCGCAAAGCTCACAAGAAAACCTCAGAGAGAGCGCGCAGCCCGCACAAAACACTCAGAGAGATCGCAAAGCTCACAAGAAAAGCATCAGAGAGATCGCAAAGCTCACAAAAAAACCTCAGAGAGAGCGCGCAGCCCGCACAAAACACTCAGAGAGATCGCAAAGCTCACAAAAAAACCTCAGAGAGATCGCAAAGCTCGCAAGAAAAACCTCAGAGAGATCGCAAAGCTCGCAAGAAAAACCTCAGACAGATCGCGCAGCATGCACAAAACACACAGAGAGATCGCAAAGCTCACAAGAAAAGCCTCAGAGAGATCGCAAAGCTCACAAAAAAACCTCAGAGAGATCGCAAAGCTCGCAAGAAATACCTCAGACAAATCGCGCAGCATGCACAAAACCCTCAGAGAGATCGCAAAGCTCACAAAAAAAAACTCAGACAGATCGAGCAGCATGCACAAAACACACAGAGAGATCGCAAAGCTCACAAAAAAAACCTCAGACAGATCGCGCAGCACGCACAAAACACACAGAGAGGTCGCAAATCTCACAAAAAAAACATCAGAGAGATGGCGCAGCATGCACAAAACACACAGAGATCGCAAAGCTCACAAAAAAACCTCAGAAAGATCGCAAAGCTCGCAAGAAACGCCTCAGACAGATCGCGCAGCATGCACAAAACACACAGAGAGATCACAAAGCTCACAAAAAAAAACATCAGAGAGATAGAGAGATCGCAAAGCTCACAAGAAAACCTCAGAGAGAGCGCGCAGCCCGCACAAAACACACAGAGAGATCACAAAGCTCACAAAAAAAAAACATCAGAGAGATAGAGAGATCGCAAAGCTCACAAAAAAACCTCAGAGAGATCGCAAAGCTCGCAAGAAAAACCTCAGAGAGATCGCAAAGCTCGCAAGAAAAACCTCAGACAGATCGCGCAGCATGCACAAAACACACAGAAAGATCGCAAAGCTCACAAGAAAAGCCTCAGAGAGATCGTAAAGCTCACAAAAAAACCTCAGAGAGATCGCAAAGCTCGCAAGAAAAACCTCAGAGAGATCGCGCAGCATGCACAAAACCCACAGAGAGATCGCAAAGCTCACAAAAAAAACTCAGAGAGAGCGCGCAGCACGCACAAGATACTCAGAGATCGCAAAGCTCACAAAAAAAAACCTCAGACAGATCGCGCAGCACGCACAAAACACACAGAGAGATCGCAAAGCTCACAAGAAAAGCCTCAGAGAGATCGCAAAGCTCACAAAAAAACCTCAGAGAGAGCGCGCAGCCCGCACAAAACACTCAGAGAGATCGCAAAGCTCACAAAAAAACCTCAGAGAGATCGCAAAGCTCGCAAGAAAAACCTCAGAGAGATCGCAAAGCTCGCAAGAAAAACCTCAGACAGATCGCGCAGCATGCACAAAACACACAGAGAGATCGCAAAGCTCACAAGAAAAGCCTCAGACAAATCGCGCAGCATGCACAAAACCCTCAGAGAGATCGCAAAGCTCACAAAAAAAACCTCAGAGAGATCGCGCAGCATGCACAAAACCCACAGAGAGATCGCAAAGCTCGCAAGAAAAGCCTCAGAGAGATCTCGCAGCACGCACAAAACACACAGAGAGATCGCAAAGCTCACAAAAAAACCTCAGACAGATCGCCCAGCATGCACAAAACACACAGAGAGATCGCAAATCTCGCAAGAAAAGCCTCAGAGAGATCTCGCAGCATGCACAAAACACACAGAGAGATCACAAAGCTCACAAAAAAAACATCAGAGAGATGGCGCAGCATGCACAAAACACACAGAGATCGCAAAGCTCACAAAAAAAAACCTCAGACAGATCACGCAGCATGCACAATACATTCAGAGAGATCGCAAAGCTCACAAAAAAAAAACTCAGACAGATCACGCAGCATGCACAAAACACACAGAGAGATCGCAAAGCTCGCAAGAAAAGCCTCAGAGAGATCGCGCAGCACGCACAAAACACACAGAGAGATCGCAAAGCTCGCAAAAGAACCTCAGAGAGATCGCAAAGCTCGCAAGAAACGCCTCAGAGAGATCGCAAAGCTCGCAAGAAAAACCTCAGAGAGATCGCGCAGCATGCACAAAACCCACAGAGAGATCGCAAAGCTCACAAAAAAAACTCAGAGAGAGCGCGCAGCACGCACAAGATACTCAGAGATCGCAAAGCTCACAAAAAAAAACCTCAGACAGATCGCGCAGCACGCACAAAACACACAGAGAGATCGCAAAGCTCACAAGAAAAGCCTCAGAGAGATCGCAAAGCTCACAAAAAAACCTCAGAGAGAGCGCTCAGCCCGCACAAAACACTCAGAGAGATCGCAAAGCTCACAAAAAAACCTCAGAGAGATCGCAAAGCTCGCAAGAAAAACCTCAGAGAGATCGCAAAGCTCGCAAGAAAAACCTCAGACAGATCGCGCAGCATGCACAAAACACACAGAGAGATCGCAAAGCTCACAAGAAAAGCCTCAGAGAGATCGCAAAGCTCACAAAAAAACCTCAGAGAGATCGCAAAGCTCGCAAGAAATACCTCAGACAAATCGCGCAGCATGCACAAAACCCTCAGAGAGATCGCAAAGCTCACAAAAAAAAACTCAGACAGATCGAGCAGCATGCACAAAACACACAGAGAGATCGCAAAGCTCACAAAAAAAACCTCAGACAGATCGCGCAGCACGCACAAAACACACAGAGAGGTCGCAAATCTCACAAAAAAAACATCAGAGAGATGGCGCAGCATGCACAAAACACACAGAGATCGCAAAGCTTACAAAAAAAAACCTCAGACAGATCGCGCAGCATGCACAAAACACACAGAGAGATCGCAAAGCTCACAAGAAAAGCCTCAGAGAGATCGCAAAGCTCACAAAAAAACCTCAGAGAGATCGCAAAGCTCGCAAGAAAAACCTCAGAGAGATCGCGCAGCATGCACAAAACCCACAGAGAGATCGCAAAGCTCACAAAAAAAACTCAGAGAGAGCGCGCAGCACACACAAGATACTCAGAGATCGCAAAGCTCACAATAAAAAAACCTCAGACAGATCGCGCAGCACGCACAAAACACTCAGAGAGATCGCAAAGCTCGCAAAAAAAACTCAGACAGATCGCGCAGCACGCACAATACATTCAGAGAGATCGCAAAGCTCGCAAAAAAAACCTCAGACAAATCGCGCAGCATGCACAAAACCCTCAGAGAGATCGCAAAGCTCACAAAAAAAAACTCAGACAGATCGAGCAGCATGCACAAAACACACAGAGAGATCGCAAATCTCGCAAAAAAAACATCAGAGAGATGGCGCAGCATGCACAAAACACACAGAGAGATCGCAAAGCTCGCAAGAAAAGCCTCAGAGAGATCGCGCAGCACGCACAAAACACACAGATAGATCGCAAAGCTCGCAAAAGAACCTCAGAGAGATCGCAAAGCTCGCAAGAAACGCCTCAGAGAGATCGCGCAGCACGCACAAAACACACAGAGAGATCGCAAAGCTCGCAAAAAAACACAGAGATCGCAAAGCTCACAAAAAAACATCAGAGAGATGGCGCAGCACGCACAAAACACTCAGAGAGATCGCAAAGCTCACAAGAAAAGCCTCAGAGAGATCGAACAGCACGCACAAAACACACAGAGAGATTGCAAAGCTCACAAGAAAAGCCTCAGAGAGTACACAAAGCTCACAAAAAAACCTCAGAGAGAGCGCGCAGCCCGCACAGAACACTCAGAGAGATCGCAAAGCTCACAAAAAAACCTCAGAGAGATCGCAAAGCTCGCAAGAAAAACCTCAGAGAGATCGCAAAGCTCGCAAGAAAAACCTCAGACAGATCGCGCAGCATGCACAAAACACACAGAGAGATCGCAAAGCTCACAAGAAAAGCCTCAGAAAGATCGCAAAGCTCACAAAAAAAAACTCAGACAGATCGAGCAGCATGCACAAAACACACAGAGAGATCGCAAAGCTCACAAAAAAAAACCTCAGACAGATCGCGCAGCACGCACAAAACACACAGAGAGATCGCAAAGCTCACAAAAAAAAACTCAGATAGATCGCGCAGCACGCACAAAACACTCAGAGAGATCGCAAATCTCATAAAAAAAACCTCAGAGAGATCGCGCAGCATGCACAAAACACACAGAGAGATCACAAAGCTCACAAAAAAAAAACATCAGAGAGATGGCGCAGCATGCACAAAACACACAGAGAGATCGCAAAGCTCACAAGAAAACCTCAGAGAGAGCGCGCAGCCCGCACAAAACACTCAGAGAGATCGCAAAGCTCACAAAAAAACCTCAGAGAGATCGCAAAGCTCGCAAGAAAAACCTCAGAGAGATCGCGCAGCATGCACAAAACCCACAGAGAGATCGCAAAGCTCACAAAAAAAACTCAGAGAGACCGCGCAGCACGCACAAGATACTCAGAGATCGCAAAGCTCACAAAAAAAAACCTCAGACAGATCGCGCAGCACGCACAAAACACACAGAGAGATCGCAAAGCTCACAAGAAAAGCCTCAGAGAGATCGCAAAGCTCACAAAAAAACCTCAGAGAGAGCGCGCAGCCCGCACAAAACACTCAGAGAGATCGCAAAGCTCACAAAAAAACCTCAGAGAGATCGCAAAGCTCGCAAGAAAAACCTCAGAGAGATCGCAAAGCTCGCAAGAAAAACCTCAGACAGATCGCGCAGCATGCACAAAACACACAGAGAGATCGCAAAGCTCACAAGAAAAGCCTCAGAGAGATCGCAAAGCTCACAAAAAAACCTCAGAGAGATCGCAAAGCTCGCAAGAAAAACCTCAGACAAATCGCGCAGCATGCACAAAACCCTCAGAGAGATTGCAAAGCTCACAAAAAAAAACTCAGACAGATCGAGCAGCATGCACAAAACACACAGAGAGATCGCAAAGCTCACAAAAAAAACCTCAGACAGATCGCGCAGCACGCACAAAACACACAGAGAGGTCGCAAATCTCACAAAAAAAAAATCAGAGAGATGGCGCAGCATGCACAAAACACACAGAGATCGCAAAGCTCACAAAAAAAAACCTCAGACAGATCACGCAGCATGCACAATACATTCAGAGAGATCGCAAAGCTCACAAAAAAAAACTCAGACAGATCACGCAGCATGCACAAAACACACAGAGAGATCGCAAAGCTCGCAAGAAAAGCCTCAGAGAGATCGCGCAGCCCGCACAAAACACACAGAGAGATCGCAAAGCTCGCAAAAGAACCTCAGAGAGATCGCAAAGCTCGCAAGAAACGCCTCAGAGAGATCGCGCAGCACGCACAAAACACACAGAGAGATCGCAAAGCTCGCAAAAAAACAGAGATCGCAAAGCTCACAAAAAAACATCAGAGAGATGGCGCAGCACGCACAAAACACTCAGAGAGATCGCAAAGCTCACAAGAAAAGCCTCAGAGAGATCGAACAGCACGCACAAAACACACAGAGAGATTGCAAAGCTCACAAGAAAAGCCTCAGAGAGATCGCAAAGCTCACAAAAAAACCTCAGAGAGAGCGAGCAGCCCGCACAAAACACTCAGAGAGATCGCAAAGCTCACAAAAAAACCTCAGAGAGATCGCAAAGCTCGCAAGAAAAACCTCAGACAGATCGCAAAGCTCGCAAGAAAAACCTCAGACAGATCGCGCAGCATGCACAAAACACACAGAGAGATCGCAAAGCTCACAAGAAAAGCCTCAGAAAGATCGCAAAGCTCACAAAAAAACCTCAGAGAGATCGCAAAGCTCACAAGAAAAACCTCAGAGAGATCGCGCAGCATGCACAAAACCCACAGAGAGATCGCAAAGCTCAAAAAAAACTGAGAGAGAGCGCGCAGCACGCACAAGATACTCAGAGATCGCAAAGCTCACAAAAAAAACCTCAGACAGATCGCGCAGCACGCACAAAACACTCAGAGAGATCGCAAAGCTCGCAAAAAAAACCTCAGACAGATCGCGCAGCACGCACAAAACATTCAGAGAGATCGCAAAGCTCGCAAAAAAACCTCAGACAGATCGCGCAGCATGCACAAAACCCTCAGAGAGATCGCAAAGCTCACAAAAAAAACCTCAGACAGATCGCGCAGCATGCACAAAACACACAGAGAGATCGCAAAGCTCACAAGAAAAGCCTCAGAGAGATCGCAAAGCTCACAAAAAAACCTCAGAGAGAGCGCGCAGCCCGCACAAAACACTCAGAGAGATCGCAAAGCTCACAAAAAAACCTCAGAGAGATCGCAAAGCTCGCAAGAAAAACCTCAGAGAGATCGCAAAGCTCGCAAGAAAAACCTCAGACAGATCGCGCAGCATGCACAAAACACACAGAGAGATCGCAAAGCTCACAAGAAAAGCCTCAGAGAGATCGCAAAGCTCACAAAAAAACCTCAGAGAGATCGCAAAGCTCGCAAGAAAAACCTCAGAGAGATCGCGCAGCTCGCAAGAAAAACCTCAGAGAGATCGCGCAGCATGCACAAAACCCACAGAGAGATCGCAAAGCTCACAAAAAAAACTCAGAGAGAGCGCGCAGCACACACAAGATACTCAGAGATCGCAAAGCTCACAAAAAAAAACCTCAGACAGATCGCGCAGCACGCACAAAACACTCAGAGAGATCGCAAAGCTCGCAAAAAAAACCTCAGACAAATCGCGCAGCACGCACAAAACACACAGAGAGATCGCAAAGCTCACAAAAAAAACCTCAGACAGATCGCGCAGCACGCACAAAACACACAGAGAGATCACAAAGCTCACAAAAAAAACATCAGAGAGATGGCGCAGCATGCACAAAACACACAGAGATCGCAAAGCTCACAAAAAAAAACCTCAGACAGATCACGCAGCATGCACAATACATTCAGAGAGATCGCAAAGCTCACAAAAAAAACATCAGAGAGATGGCGCAGCATGCACAAAACACACAGAGATCGCAAAGCTCACAAAAAAAAACCTCAGACAGATCACGCAGCATGCACAATACATTCAGAGAGATCGCAAAGCTCACAAAAAAAAACTCAGACAGATCACGCAGCATGCACAAAACACACAGAGAGATCGCAAAGTTCGCAAGAAAAGCCTCAGAGAGATCGCGCAGCACGCACAAAACACACAGAGAGATCGCAAAGCTCGCAAAAGAACCTCAGAGAGATCGCAAAGCTCGCAAGAAACGCCTCAGAGAGATCGCGCAGCACGCACAAAACACACAGAGAGATCGCAAAGCTCGCAAAAAAACACAGAGATCGCAAAGCTCACAAAAAAACCTCAGAGAGAGCGCGCAGCATGCACAAAACACACAGAGAGATCGCAAAGCTCACAAGAAAAGCCTCAGAAAGATCGCAAAGCTCACAAAAAAAAACTCAGACAGATCGAGCAGCATGCACAAAACACACAGAGAGATTGCAAAGCTCACAAAAAAAAACCTCAGACAGATCGCGCAGCACGCACAAAACACACAGAGAGATCGCAAAGCTCACAAAAAAAAACTCAGATAGATCGCGCAGCACGCACAAAACACACAGAGATCGCAAAGCTCGCAAAAAAACCTCAGAGAGATCGCAAAGCTCGCAAGAAACGCCTCAGACAGATCGCGCAGCACCCACAAAACACTCAGAGAGATCGCAAAGCTCACAAAAAAACCTCAGACAGATCGCGCAGCACCCACAAAACACTCAGAGAGATCGCAAAGCTCGCAAGAAAAGCCTCAGAGAGATCGAGCAGCACCCACAAAACACTCAGAGAGATCGCAAATCTCATAAAAAAAACCTCAGAGAGATCGCGCAGCATGCACAAAACACACAGAGAGATCACAAAGCTCACAAAAAAAAAACATCAGAGAGATGGCGCAGCATGCACAAAACACACAGAGAGATCGCAAAGCTCACAAGAAAACCTCAGAGAGAGCGCGCAGCCCGCACAAAACACTCAGAGAGATCGCAAAGCTCACAAGAAAAGCATCAGAGAGATCGCAAAGCTCACAAAAAAACCTCAGAGAGAGCGCGCAGCCCGCACAAAACACTCAGAGAGATCGCAAAGCTCACAAAAAAACCTCAGAGAGATCGCAAAGCTCGCAAGAAAAACCTCAGAGAGATCGCAAAGCTCGCAAGAAAAACCTCAGACAGATCGCGCAGCATGCACAAAACACACAGAGAGATCGCAAAGCTCACAAGAAAAGCCTCAGAGAGATCGCAAAGCTCACAAAAAAACCTCAGAGAGATCGCAAAGCTCGCAAGAAATACCTCAGACAAATCGCGCAGCATGCACAAAACCCTCAGAGAGATCGCAAAGCTCACAAAAAAAAACTCAGACAGATCGAGCAGCATGCACAAAACACACAGAGAGATCGCAAAGCTCACAAAAAAAACCTCAGACAGATCGCGCAGCACGCACAAAACACACAGAGAGGTCGCAAATCTCACAAAAAAAACATCAGAGAGATGGCGCAGCATGCACAAAACACACAGAGATCACAAAGCTCACAAAAAAAAACATCAGAGAGATAGAGAGATCGCAAAGCTCACAAGAAAACCTCAGAGAGAGCGCGCAGCCCGCACAAAACACACAGAGAGATCACAAAGCTCACAAAAAAAAAAACATCAGAGAGATAGAGAGATCGCAAAGCTCACAAAAAAACCTCAGAGAGATCGCAAAGCTCGCAAGAAAAACCTCAGAGAGATCGCAAAGCTCGCAAGAAAAACCTCAGACAGATCGCGCAGCATGCACAAAACACACAGAAAGATCGCAAAGCTCACAAGAAAAGCCTCAGAGAGATCGTAAAGCTCACAAAAAAACCTCAGAGAGATCGCAAAGCTCGCAAGAAAAACCTCAGAGAGATCGCGCAGCATGCACAAAACCCACAGAGAGATCGCAAAGCTCACAAAAAAAACTCAGAGAGAGCGCGCAGCACGCACAAGATACTCAGAGATCGCAAAGCTCACAAAAAAAAACCTCAGACAGATCGCGCAGCACGCACAAAACACACAGAGAGATCGCAAAGCTCACAAGAAAAGCCTCAGAGAGATCGCAAAGCTCACAAAAAAACCTCAGAGAGAGCGCGCAGCCCGCACAAAACACTCAGAGAGATCGCAAAGCTCACAAAAAAACCTCAGAGAGATCGCAAAGCTCGCAAGAAAAACCTCAGAGAGATCGCAAAGCTCGCAAGAAAAACCTCAGACAGATCGCGCAGCATGCACAAAACACACAGAGAGATCGCAAAGCTCACAAGAAAAGCCTCAGACAAATCGCGCAGCATGCACAAAACCCTCAGAGAGATCGCAAAGCTCACAAAAAAAACCTCAGAGAGATCGCGCAGCATGCACAAAACCCACAGAGAGATCGCAAAGCTCGCAAGAAAAGCCTCAGAGAGATCTCGCAGCACGCACAAAACACACAGAGAGATCGCAAAGCTCACAAAAAAACCTCAGACAGATCGCCCAGCATGCACAAAACACACAGAGAGATCGCAAATCTCGCAAGAAAAGCCTCAGAGAGATCTCGCAGCATGCACAAAACACACAGAGAGATCACAAAGCTCACAAAAAAAACATCAGAGAGATGGCGCAGCATGCACAAAACACACAGAGATCGCAAAGCTCACAAAAAAAAACCTCAGACAGATCACGCAGCATGCACAATACATTCAGAGAGATCGCAAAGCTCACAAAAAAAAAACTCAGACAGATCACGCAGCATGCACAAAACACACAGAGAGATCGCAAAGCTCGCAAGAAAAGCCTCAGAGAGATCGCGCAGCACGCACAAAACACACAGAGAGATCGCAAAGCTCGCAAAAGAACCTCAGAGAGATCGCAAAGCTCGCAAGAAACGCCTCAGAGAGATCGCAAAGCTCGCAAGAAAAACCTCAGAGAGATCGCGCAGCATGCACAAAACCCACAGAGAGATCGCAAAGCTCACAAAAAAAACTCAGAGAGAGCGCGCAGCACGCACAAGATACTCAGAGATCGCAAAGCTCACAAAAAAAAACCTCAGACAGATCGCGCAGCACGCACAAAACACACAGAGAGATCGCAAAGCTCACAAGAAAAGCCTCAGAGAGATCGCAAAGCTCACAAAAAAACCTCAGAGAGAGCGCTCAGCCCGCACAAAACACTCAGAGAGATCGCAAAGCTCACAAAAAAACCTCAGAGAGATCGCAAAGCTCGCAAGAAAAACCTCAGAGAGATCGCAAAGCTCGCAAGAAAAACCTCAGACAGATCGCGCAGCATGCACAAAACACACAGAGAGATCGCAAAGCTCACAAGAAAAGCCTCAGAGAGATCGCAAAGCTCACAAAAAAACCTCAGAGAGATCGCAAAGCTCACAAGAAATACCTCAGACAAATCGCGCAGCATGCACAAAACCCTCAGAGAGATCGCAAAGCTCACAAAAAAAAACTCAGACAGATCGAGCAGCATGCACAAAACACACAGAGAGATCGCAAAGCTCACAAAAAAAACCTCAGACAGATCGCGCAGCACGCACAAAACACACAGAGAGGTCGCAAATCTCACAAAAAAAACATCAGAGAGATGGCGCAGCATGCACAAAACACACAGAGATCGCAAAGCTTACAAAAAAAAACCTCAGACAGATCGCGCAGCATGCACAAAACACACAGAGAGATCGCAAAGCTCACAAGAAAAGCCTCAGAGAGATCGCAAAGCTCACAAAAAAACCTCAGAGAGATCGCAAAGCTCGCAAGAAAAACCTCAGAGAGATCGCGCAGCATGCACAAAACCCACAGAGAGATCGCAAAGCTCACAAAAAAAACTCAGAGAGAGCGCGCAGCACACACAAGATACTCAGAGATCGCAAAGCTCACAATAAAAAAACCTCAGACAGATCGCGCAGCACGCACAAAACACTCAGAGAGATCGCAAAGCTCGCAAAAAAAACTCAGACAGATCGCGCAGCACGCACAATACATTCAGAGAGATCGCAAAGCTCGCAAAAAAAACCTCAGACAAATCGCGCAGCATGCACAAAACCCTCAGAGAGATCGCAAAGCTCACAAAAAAAAACTCAGACAGATCGAGCAGCATGCACAAAACACACAGAGAGATCGCAAATCTCGCAAAAAAAACATCAGAGAGATGGCGCAGCATGCACAAAACACACAGAGAGATCGCAAAGCTCGCAAGAAAAGCCTCAGAGAGATCGCGCAGCACGCACAAAACACACAGATAGATCGCAAAGCTCGCAAAAGAACCTCAGAGAGATCGCAAAGCTCGCAAGAAACGCCTCAGAGAGATCGCGCAGCACGCACAAAACACACAGAGAGATCGCAAAGCTCGCAAAAAAACACAGAGATCGCAAAGCTCACAAAAAAACATCAGAGAGATGGCGCAGCACGCACAAAACACTCAGAGAGATCGCAAAGCTCACAAGAAAAGCCTCAGAGAGATCGAACAGCACGCACAAAACACACAGAGAGATTGCAAAGCTCACAAGAAAAGCCTCAGAGAGTACACAAAGCTCACAAAAAAACCTCAGAGAGAGCGCGCAGCCCGCACAGAACACTCAGAGAGATCGCAAAGCTCACAAAAAAACCTCAGAGAGATCGCAAAGCTCGCAAGAAAAACCTCAGAGAGATCGCAAAGCTCGCAAGAAAAACCTCAGACAGATCGCGCAGCATGCACAAAACACACAGAGAGATCGCAAAGCTCACAAGAAAAGCCTCAGAAAGATCGCAAAGCTCACAAAAAAAAACTCAGACAGATCGAGCAGCATGCACAAAACACACAGAGAGATCGCAAAGCTCACAA
>NW_027101108.1:17500-47116 GCF_029633855.1 Hoplias malabaricus | reverse complement strand
TTGCTAGCATGTTAGAGTCGTCTTGTGCAGTTATTTGCAGCCAAATTGGTTTGATTGAGTGGTAACCTATGAGACGTCAATCCACAGGAAACATGCTTAGATAGCTGGAAAAAGAGAAGGAAGGGAATAGAAAAGAGGAGAGAGTGAGGGGGTCAAACTCATCCTGTAATTAGCAGCTCAGTGGGCAGAGATGCTGGACAATGAGGGCAGTGTTTACACCCAGAGCTTTATGGCCAAAGGACAATGCACAATCAGCTCTAACTGACCCCAACCACTGACCATTAACCAGCCTACCCTCCCTCCTCCATCCCTCTCTCTCCACCACCACCCCCTTCTTTCTCTCTCTCTCTCTCTCTCTCTCTCTCTCTCTCTCTCTCCACTGGCCCTCAGGCCCTCAGGCCCACGTCAGCTCCGTCTATCCCACCATCTTTTTCATCAGAAATGCCTCGACATTTGGGCTTGAGGGGGTACGAGTCTGTCTGGAGATTTGCTTTGTAGATCTCAGCAGGATTGGGGGGGGGGGGGGGGGGGGGGGGCAGGAAAAGTAAAAGAACACAGGATGGAAAAAATGAGTGAAGAGATGGAGGACATGGAGGAAGAGATGAAAGCAAGGAAACGTATTCATTTAAAAGGATGTGCTCAGGGATATCGATACAATTCACAATCACTTAAACACAGTCATTTCCATTTGTTTTAGAGTGAATGAAAGACATAAAGGAAGAAGAGGGGAATAGTCAGAACCAGGGGAGGGGGTAGAAGAAGGGTAATGGGGCAAATTATGGTGGGAACTAGTGGATGAATTTAACCTGATTAGGATGAGTGATTAAATTATAAGACAGGAATGGAGAGAAGCTGGTTTTAAAGTGGAGATTTTCAGCTTGGAGGGATTGGGGTGGGGCTGGGGACTCGGGGCTGGAGAGGAGTGGGGGAATACCTCCACGGATCAGATGACAGTCAAATTAAATTCAGTCAACAGACTGTCAAATTCACTATCAGCCCTATTATCTGGATGTTGTTGTTCATGTATCTGTGGTTGGTGCCAATACATGCCTTAGAGTAGGGGAATGTATGAATTAAAATTGATGATGTTTGTTGTTTGTATGATCATTTTTTATTTATTTATAGTTTGTTATTGTTATTGTGAACAAGTGTTTTACACTAAAACACTGGACAAAAAAAGACAGAAAATACAAACACAATCGATACAGTGCAAGAGTCAGAGACTACCAATAGATTACAAAGCAGGAAATTTACAAATAAACAAAGTAGATGCTGATGTTTTGGGATTATTTTAGCCAACTTTAAACTTAACAGAACACTTGGTAGTATTTTTACTGTAAAATTACAGCTTGAATGTCATTGGTATGCTTCATTGACCTGTGAATAGAGCCTATGTCACTGCTACTCCTGGCTCAACACTGCAGAAACCGTACTATGTACATTTTTGTGGAGAGTAGGAAACTACCCTTCCACACCCCACCCCTTCGTCCCCACTGCACTTGATTTCAGGACAATTCTGTTAAAGTGAACGACATTCTGTAAAGAAAATAAATACTTACCTAGCATTCTTTTAATTTATTTAAGTTTAAAATAGATATCTTTGAAAAAATATTCACCCGGAGGAAACCCACACAGACACAGAGAGAACACACCACACTACTCACAGACAGTCACCTGGAAGAAACCCATGCAGACACAGAGAGAACACACCACACTCCTCACAGACAGTCACCCAGAGGAAACCCACGCAGACACAGAGAGAACACACCACACTCCTCACAGACAGTCACCTGGAGAAAACCCATGCAGACACAGAGAGAACACACCACATTCCTCACGGACAGTCACCCAGAGGAAACCTACGCAGACACGGGGAGAACACACCACACTCCTCACAGTCAGTCACCTGAAGCGGGAATCGAACTCACAACCTCCAGCTGTGTGACTGCGACACTACCTGTTGTGCCACCATAAGACACAACTTAAAATTTACAATTCATAAAGAATACTTTACAATTAAGCTCCCTGACTAAAAATACTGAATATGTACCTTTGAGGGTACCCCCAAAGTCATAGTTTTTCTGAGTGCAGCTGCTCAGTTTGCATTTACTATTTCGTCAATTGCTAGCATCTGGTACCAACAGCAATTAGAACAAATATATCAACTTCTATATAGGTCTTTTGCGGCATATTCCAAAAATTAAGAAATTTTAATCAGTTTCTTTGTCTCAGTTATCTTCTGACATTGCTTCCAGTATGAAGTGCTCTACCTCTAGGAATGATGTTCTTCCATCTTGGTTAGTTTAGGAAACTTCTAATTTAATTGGCCCTGATGTTTTGTAAATCATAAATATAGGTTTAGCCTCTGTCACAGCACTGCATGTTTTAAGGATGCAGTTGTTCAGCCTTTCTTAAATATGTTTATGTATATCTGTGTATCTTTTGAACACAGCAAAAGTCATTCAAGTTGTGTGAAGAGTTCATGATAAATCGACTAATAGAATTGCTCCAAAATTACTTGGAATCAACTCATTTTACACTGACTTCCAATTGAAAGTTAAGAAGACTTTTTCACTCTCCTGTAAAGTTACTGTTTTTGGAGATATATGTTTTAATTGGATAGCGACAATTTGGAACTCTGTGTTGAAATCAAACTCTTGGCCCTTGATTGGTTTATCTCATATTAAACAAAGCACTCATTTCAGTTAACGTTGTTAAATACTCCTCTTCTTCCATGATTTTGACATCTGGGGTTCCACAAGGCTCCGTCTTAGGCCCTGTCCTTGTTTTGTTATAAATGCTCTGCCTTGCTCAGATTGTTCATAAGCATAACATCTTATTTTCATTGTAATCCAGATAATTTTACTTACCTTTGAACTGTAGAACTGTTTACTTCCTCGGAAGATTCAATGAGTTTATCATGGATATCAAGAATTGGATGACCCATGGCTTTCTTCGAATAAATGACAGCAAAACAGAAGTAATACTGTTTCGCCCAACCACATTATCAAAGTGCCTAAAGGAAAACCTGGGATCTTAAACTGGTGGTCAAGGGCAGTTTCTTCAATCTTAGAATAATATCCAAATTAAGATCTAGAAAAAGTAATTCATGGTTTTATTACATCTAGACTGGACTTCTGTATCTTGGAATAAATAAAGCATTTCTGTGGGGCTTCCAGTTAGTTTCGATGCTGCAGCCAGATTACTAACGGGTACAAGGAAAAGAGAGCACATTACTCAGGTCTTGGCATCTTTGCACTGGATTCTAGTGCATTACAAAATCCAGTAAAAAGTAACATTGATGGTCGTTTTGAATGGACTTGCACCTCCATATTGCAGAAATGCTTTGTATGTATTCCAAGTGCCCTCACAATCTTTAAGGTCTGGGGCTGGAATTACAAACAGACTTCATAAGTTCATAAGAATGCTCTCAAATGAAATTCTCCCAAAAAAATCTTAGGGAAATCTCAAACACTCTCTTAAAAAAATCTTAAGAATCTCCTCAAGACACTCTTCATTGTTTTTTCTGCTTCTGTGGGCAATTTGTGATGAAGACATTCACACTGCTGCATTTTACCGTTCTTAAAATGCTGTGTGACACATTTTTAAAAGTCAATTGTCTGTTATTATAAATAGTCTGTGCAGCAGACAGCAAAATGGATGAAAAACAGGCTCAAACTAAATATTTTTTTAAAAATGTAGTAAACAAGAAGTGATAGTTCAGGGAAAAAAGTAGATTAATCATTGCCATTATTTTCTTTATGTAGAAACCAACAGTACTTTAAGTACTCATATTTTTCTTAATTTAGAAATTATTGATAGTAATGCGGCTATTTAAATTGATTATTTTAGAGATTTTCCCACTCCTCAACTCTAAGGCAAGTGTAAGGCTGTGTTAAGGTTAAGAAAATACTTAAAAACAAAATATGTTTAAATAATATTTCAAGAAATTTAAGAAAAACAATGAAACTGTTATTAAGAAGATTATTGAAGGATAACTATCTTAACTTAATCTAAGTTTAACACCTCTGTGAATCATGTAGCAGCTGTTAAACTGTTGAACAGTGGAATGAGGATGATGTTAATTAAGCATCTTGTTCATGAAAGTGGGAAAAGATGGCCTTTTAAGCAATTTGTTTTTTAAAGGAACCCTATGTAATATTTTACCTTAAAATGATAGCTTCAAAACATTGTGATGGTTCACTGACCTGAAATAGGGAGAATAGAGCATCTGCTGTTGCTCTACTCATTGCTCAGCACAGCAAAAACTGCACTATGTAACTTGTGGAGGAGGGTAGGAAACCACACCCTTCCCAGAGATTTTAGTGCAGTAATGTAATGTAACAATGTAAAAAAAATAATGAAACTAGGGGGAGCCCCAGGAGCAAAAAAACACAAATCATACCTAGTGTTTCTTTAAATGTGCTGTATAAATAAAATGTACTTAATTGTTTACTATAATTAAGCCTCTAAAATATTCTCTCTTTTCATCAACTTGACATAGAAGACAAAATCCCAGAATGCATTAAAAGTGTGGATGCCATCACCACACCCTCAGCTTTGCAGGTTGAATTTTACAATTAAGTGAAAAATTACCACAAATATTCATTCATTCATTCATTATCTGTAAGCGCTTATCCAGTTCAGGGTCTCTCCACACTCCTCACAGACAGTCACCCGGAGGAAACCCATGCAGACACAAGGAGAACACACCACACTCCTCACAGACAGTCACCCGGAGGAAACCCACGCAGACACAGAGAGAACACACCACACTCCTCACAGACAGTCACCCGGAGGAAACCCATGCAGACACAAAGAGAACACACCACACTCCTCACAGACAGTCACCCGGAGGAAACCCACGCAGACACAGGGAGAACACACCACACTCCTCACAGACAGTCACCCGGAGGAAACCCACGCAGACACAAGGAGAACACACCACACTCCTCACAGACAGTCACACGGAGGAAACCCACGCAGACACAGGGAGAACACACCACACTCCTCACAGACAGTCACCCGGAGTGGGGCTTGAACCCACAACCTCCATGTCCCTGGAGCAGTGTAACAGCGACACTACCTGCTGCGTTTAGTATGTGGAGTCTGTTTCTTTTACCCAGCACTGGAGTTATGAAGATATAGGATCTAATAACCAAACAACACTTTTAGCTGTCATTTCATGCAAGTAAACATGTGAGTTCAGGCTTAGAGGTTAGCCTGCCATATTAGAGAAGAGTTTATAACAAACTATTAGCACCTATCTGGTTTCTACGAATAATTCTGCCTCACAAGAGTGGAACATCAAACCACACTGAATGACCTTGTTTACATCTTAATAACAATGAAAATCATTTTATGTCATTAAGACACATAAGGAATTTGTTTTAGTGAGTACATGACATGTTATACACTAAACAGCCACAACATATTATATAAGTTATATTATATAATAACTCAGGAACACGAAGTACAAAAATGTTGAACATAAGTTCATTTTTACATGCTACAATTGAGAGGTTCCACTTTGTTCTATCACAGTTTTTAAACCCTGAGTTGGAGAAAACAACTATAAAATCAAACAATAATTTTATTATTTTTGGGAGTAATATCAGTAGCAGCAGTTGAAGTAGTAATAAAAATGGTGGTATTTGATTAGAATGAGCAATTTTGTTAAGTATAATATATAAAACCTCTGACAGCTCTTACTTGGATTGCAGTGAACAGCAACAGGATTTGTTTTCTGTAAAAATCCTCACAGTAACTAAGTGTAATCAGTCATTCCATATGAAAATGGAAATGTATATCATAGTTTTGGCATTTCATGCTACTGAAAAGAGAGCAGCTCTGTTTATGAATATGTGGAGGCTCTAAGTGACTGGGGACTTCACCAATCATATGCAAAAGAGAATAAATAACTAAAATAATTTAAAAAATGTAAAAAATTAGGCAGTATACAGAAAAATATGCAGTTTTTTATTGGTAAACAATCCTTAAGGTAAAGTAAAACCTCTTTAAACTGTATCTTGCTATTGATATCAAATGAAATTAACTTTCCCTATTTATGACAACAGACTTCAGCAATATTTATACAATTAGACCACTGTAACATTTATACAAATAGATTTCTATATTTAATTTAATAAAGAAATATACGTTTATTATTATTTTATTTATTTATTTATTTTATGTAAAATTGAATTTCTGGGAATTTCAATTTCAATTCAATAAATGTGCTGATAATAGACTGTTCCATCATTTGATCATTGGAGAAAAGAGAGTGGT
The DNA here is from genome assembly GCF_029633855.1 of Hoplias malabaricus. Lineage (NCBI taxonomy): Eukaryota > Metazoa > Chordata > Actinopteri > Characiformes > Erythrinidae > Hoplias > Hoplias malabaricus. The sequence goes on along the minus strand of NW_027101108.1, from coordinate 40,828 downwards.
GTCATTATTTACTCCTTGTAATTTGACATCAATAGTACCATAAAAATGATTCAAACAAGAACATTAACTTTTGTATTCAAAGAAGTTTTGTAGTATTTTTTTTTTATTGAGAAAGACATATCATACTTGTGCCATTGGGGAGTGTGTTAGTCTGCAGAGTCATCTACTGGTTGACAGGGAACACAGCAGTCTATCCACATGCTTATTGCTCTGGTCTTCTGGGATTCATATATTGTTTCATGTTTGACCATTACATAATATTAGCTTCTTACTAATAAGTACTCTTCCCAAATGGCCAGTGAGAGATCGTGTGAGAACAAAGTTTAAATCTACATTTTGCTAAAGTGTGCCATTTTTAAAATACACCAGTGTATATGACATTGCTTAGTCATTGCAATTGTAGCTGGCATGGCTCAGTATCAACTTTTTTCCACTCCCACAGGGCAGGTTATAGAATTATTATTTTTAATTTAAGAAATTAATCTTAATCTTAATGCTATTTTTCCAGATTTCTACATAAAACCTACACTTATTGTTGTACTTGTGTCATGTTGAATTGTGTGGAGCTAATAGTGCTAATCAAACCTCAGTTACTGGCAATAAATCCTGCCCAATATTTCAACAACAATAAAACCCATGAGTTGTCACAAAGATTGTATGTAAGGGTTAAATTAATCCTTTTAGGTTGTAATTGTAATTTAAAGGTCACGTTGTTGATTTTAATAAAAAAAAAAAAGTGGTTAAGATATTTCCTAACCATTTGCTGCTCTCTAGTTTGTTAGCATGCTTGAAACATGCTAGGACCCTGCTAGCTAGCTGAAAGTAAACACAGACCAAAAATGCTACAAAACTAAACAACTTGAGGTACAAATGAGTTTCTGTCTGTTCTGATCTACTGAGAAGTTCAGCCATGTACAAACAACAGTCAACCTACAAATGGTCAGAAAATGGAGCATTTTGTGCTGCGTCATGAGAAGAGAACAAACATTTTAGCATTTCCCCTCCTTCTTATCTCTGTTTACATCGACTGTTTATGTGAGGGAGCAAAACAAGCCAATTTAATTTTTAAAAACCAATATTAGCAATTAAATATGGCAAAACCGAAACATGGAGAAGAAAAGAGAGCCATCTGAAAATGGCTAAAAACATTTAGCAAGCGATGGAACCATTTATTCTAAAAAGGACCTGGCCATAAATATAATCATATGGTTGTTTAAATTGTGCTTGATGCATGTTATAAACAAGGTACCTCTCCTGTTGACTTAAAAATGTTTTTTTTTTTTTTGCCAATGATTCAGTTGTCCATAAAAATAATTGAAATTGTAATTGCAAATTTTGTAATTTTTCTATTTATGAAAGTCATTAAAATAGAATTATATATAAGCACTGATCATTAGGGAATAAATCCCCTGAATGATCAATATGTTCTGAAAAACTCATACACACTAGAGCATGGAACCTACAGTAACTGCAGTAGGACAGTTTGACCACTAGGGGGACGTATTGCCTTGAACAGTAATAAGACTTTGTCTGTTATCACGAGGTGCTTGAAATGAAACAGTTAGCTTAGCTTTAATAAACAAGGACCTCAACAAAAAAAATTTGAAACTCATCCTGGAATCCAAATTAGCTGTTGCTCTTTCTTTAGCTTCTAAATGCTTGCTCCTTTGTCTGTTTTGAGCTGTGTTTAGATTGATGGCATTTGGCAAACACACTCACTAGAGCTTAATGTTAAGGGGGCTAAACTTCTACCAGAGAGGTCTGAGGTAATTGCCTCATAGCAGCAAATTTCTTTGACAAGTTACAGATTAAGCAAAGCCACAAGGAGCTGCTTCCTTTACAAAACAAAATGTGAATATTCATCTACGGGTAAAAACACAAAACAACTCATGTATCTGCAAAATATACAGTCATAACCTCAGGAAAAAGACATAAACATCTATTCAGTCTGCCCTAAATACTGCAGTGTTTAATGCATTAACACAATAACTGGCTTTTTCAGCAGGTTTACTTTACATTCAACAATAATCTGGTTTCCTCTGTTAGCATAATGCTATTTCAGCTAGTGCATCAGTAGCTTTTCAGTTTGTTTTATTAAAGATTGCAGCAGGTTTTTTCTTGAAATGACTCTCGTCGTCAGGAGACTCACTACACTTTCTCCCTGCGTACACAGTGTGCGTAGGGTTGCCAAGGAATGCAGAGGCCGGGGGACCAGTATGTACTTGTAAAGACTTTTCGACTGTACTAAAACAGATAAAACATTTTTGCTGTCAGACATTTATCAAGCCAACTGCCAACAGACTGTCAGTGCCAGTTGGCAGCCTTTCTGAACAATGGCACTGTAAAATCTTATTGCCGTTATTCACCAGCTTCTTGAATCCTCTCTTCCACCTTATGAGCCAAAGCTAGCACTAAGCAACTGTTAGCTATTTCACTTTATCGCTTTAAAACATACAAAAGAATTGTATGTGATGTCACTAAACATTTACCTACATAAGTGATAGGCAAAAACAGCCGTTTTCCCCGCATTTATAAGAATGTACTGCTTAAACCGCCTTAAAAATTTAGACTGGTCAAGGCTGCTGTCATTTTACCTTTAACCATAAATATCGTTTGAGGAGGCAGATCCTTGCTTATTAACAATTTTTGTATTCAAGCATTTAGTCCCACCTTAAATGGGCTCGTTTAAGTGTCTTATTTGTGTTATTCTTCAGCTTCTTATTAATTACTAATTTCCCAACAGCTATGGGAAGCTAAAGCTAGTGCTAGGTTTTATAATTAGCATTCATTTTGAAACAGTCCCATTTTATCCATTTAGAACACATGACCAAGTATACACTAAAACATCTAGCTAGCTGTGAAACACTTATATTTTCTGTGTACTAACAAGCTTGATTTCTCCGTTCAAATGTCAAAATATGGTATTAACTCTGTTCACTTGTGCTGCATCCTATGAAGGATTACGTCACAGCGGCGTGACTAGACTGTCCCATTTCGGAGGCTCCCTCATGCGCGGCAGACAAATGCATCCTTCTTTTCTCGAGAAACGAAGCCCAGGTTACAGATAATGGATGGATGGGGAGTGCTATTGAGGCAGGGCCTCAGAGGGCGGGATCGCTGGGCATTTCTCATACTGCGTCAGCAATGCTACGAGAGGCAGCAGTGTTTTAACTCTTAGTTTTGACTGCTTCCTTAATCTATGATCACACACCCTGGACATTTTATACTAAGTACAGTAAATATCTTACAGATTGCTCTTTTAATGTTATTGTTAATCTATATGAATCTATTGTGATTTTTATGTATAAATAATTACTTTGTTTCAAAAATTCATCTGTGATGTGTGACGGTGCTAACAGTAGTTATCTAAAAGCAGAGTTGAAGTTCCCAGTTTTTCAGCACTGACCTGCTGCTCTCAGCGCCACCGCAAAACCGCTGTAGGAGGGACTGTGACTCCATTTGCTGCAGCACTGAATGAAGGACAGATAACCCTGGCTGCTGATTGGCTAAATAAACATGACGACCAATGAAAAGCACGTTCACTGTTTAGAAGCCGTGGAGAATCTTCGAGAGAGAGCTGCCTGTTTCTGTCTCAAACCATCGCCGTAACAGTGTAACCTCAAAAATACGGAACACATCTTTTAGTGTCCAAATACGCGTCATACAAAATATTTTCAAAGAAATCTTAATGTCAGAATTCTTTATAGAATAAATATTTATTATGTTATACATCAGAAGGTGGACAGAAGGAAATAAAGTGCATTTTAGGAGTTTTAAGCTTTCAAGTAAAAAGGTCCTTCCAAGTCCAGTCTGATCCAATCGTGACGACCGAAGGTTTGTTGGGATTTCAATCATGCTGAGGTTATACCAGGTTATACCAAGCAGGAAGACAGAGATAGAAGTCCAAATTAAAGGAGAGAAAAGGAAGGGGGTTTTCATTTCACATGGCTTTACAGTCTCATATTTACAGGTGTCTTGCTCATAGCACTTGTACACAAAATTGACATCTTAAAAAAGAAGTAGCCTGATTATTAGCCACTGTGTGCGTTAGTTCATTCAACTTAAGTTTATTCATACCCATGTCAAATTCTGATTTTTTTCCACTTGTAAAAAAAGAAAAAAAAAGCCTATTAAAAATAGTGGCTGAGCCGCTCCACTATGATCTCTCACAACCACAGAACTGACCCAAAGCTTTCTTCTTTGTCCAGGTGAGCTTTTGTGAAAGCTAGGCAAGCCTCTGCATTCCTGTTTTGGAGAAGTAGTGCCCTGCCGTCCATGGAGCCCTTCCCTGAAGTCTCCGCCATGAGACATTAGTACAAGTATTGAAACATTCTTTGAGATTTCTCACTGTGATATTCCTTGTACGTTTTGATGACGCCTTGCACTATGGCCACTGGTAATTGAAAACGTGGGTTTACAGTCTTTCTATGTCTTGTGGGCAGCCATGATGCACAACTGGCGGTCCTCAGTAAGCTCTATTGATTTAGATGTGTCTTGCAATTGACTACAAAAGACAGAGGACAATTTATAATTAATTTGGATGCTCTACAACATGCTAGATATTCATTCATTCATTATCTGTAACCCTTATCCAATTCAGGGTTGCGGTGGGTCCAGAGCCTACCTGGAATCATTGGGCACAAGGCGGGAATACACCCTGGAGGGTGTCCTTCACAGGGCAACACAGACAGACACACACATTCACTCACACCTACGGACACTTTTGAGTCGCCAATCCACCTACCAACGTGTGTTTTTTGGACTGTGGGAGGAAACCAGAGCACCCGGAGGAAACCCACGCAGACACAGGGAGAACACACCACACTCCTCACAGACAGTCACCCGGAGGAAGCCCACGCAGACACAGGGAGAACACACCACACTCCTCACAGACAGTCACTCGGAGGAAACCCACGCAGACACAGGGAGAACACACCACACTCCTCACAGACAGTCACCCGGAGGAAACCCACGCAGACACGGGGAGAACACACCACACTCCTCACAGACAGTCACCTGGAGGAAGCCCACGCAGACACAGGGAGAACACACCACACTCCTCACAGACAGTCACCTGGAGGAAACCCACGCAGACACGGGGAGAACACACCACACTCCTCACAGACAGTCACCCGGAGGAAGCCCACGCAGACACGGGGAGAACACACCACACTCCTCACAGACAGTCACCCGGAGGAAACCCACACGGACACGGGGAGAACACACCACACTCCTCACAGACAGTCACCCGGAGCGGGAATCGAACCCACAACCTCCAGGCCCCTGGAGCTGTGTGACTGCGACACCTACCTGCTGCGTCACCGTGCTAGATATTACCATGACATATTTAGTGAAAACATGTATAAAGAAAGTTAACTTCACTATGATTAGCACAAAATCTTATGGTGTTTTGACACCAAAAAAAAAACCTATGGGTCAAAAAAACATAATTTAAATCACAATTTGGCATAGGTATGATTCATTTTAAGCTTAACTGTATGTGTGTGTAAGCTGGTAAAACATAATTCTTGTAGAATTACATATAACACTGATCTTCTTTACTAATAGCAATAGATTCACATGGTACAGTACTGTGCAAAAGTCAGAAATTGCACCGTTTATGTATTTTCCAGACAATTTTTGTACATTTTCACAGTAATGTATATCCCCTCACTTACTGTTTCTCTCTCTCTCACACACACACATACACACACACCTACATATGAAACCCCAAATATGTTAAGAATGTTGCAGGAAAGACTACTGAATATATATATTTCATCAAATATTCCCTGGGTCTGAGCACAAAAATGGGCAAAAGTGCATTTTAGATTCACAAAGACACCTTGTGTTTTCCGACACATACTCACATTGTTCCCAGGAATCGCAGTGCACAATTTTCCCTGAGCATCATACAAACCCATTACATTGCTTCTCACATAATACACTAAATTATACACATAATAAACACAACAAACAGCCCTAAATCATACATGAATATCCAGAAACACTTAACTGTTTTAAGTCATTCACATTATCTTAAAGAAAAACACAGAAATGTAACCTGAAATCCTTGGCCGTTTAATATTCCGTACGGATATATGGCTCAAAAGCCAACTGAAAACAAAACAGAACATATTCAGACCCTGAATGTGTATTTATTTTTAGACCTGAGGGATTCTGTGGCTATTGGAATGACTATTAAAAATCTGCAGATTGATTATTATATAATATAATATAATATAATAGATATTGAAACCTATTTTACTTTGCTGAGTTTTTCTGTCCCCAATTCAATGGGGGAGAAATATTGGTCCTTGGCTACACTGGACAATACATTTGGTTTAAAACTGGCCAACCAAAATCTAGCATGGCCAACTGGTTCAGTTGTTGAATTACAGCTTTCATTCAATAAATTTGTTTTAGGTCATTTTGTGGACATCAATTTGTGCAATATTCAAGTGCAAGTTTTCTCCTTTGGTGACAATAATGCTTTATTTGTGCTATCCATGCCCATTAAACTGTTGGCTTAACAGCTTTTAAGTAAGTATATGCCATAGTCTATAATCGCCTCTCCTCTATATACTTACTCTAAACTCCATTTAAATCGAAAGAATTGTTTGTGCCTTGTAGGATTTCCAAAGCCCGATGTATGTATAGACATTAAACACAACCTCATGAAGGTGGTTAGACCTCATGAATCAGACGACCCCTTAGGGTCACGAGGGCCAACTTCATCAAAGGTCAGTCTCATTCCCATGTCTCGCCAGATGCCTTTCCTTATCAGAGAGAATGGGAACAGTTTCCAGAAAAACATTGTACAAACTGGAGCACGAAAGGCGACAACTTTGCACTTCCCAACATATAACCAAGACAGAACAATGTGCAAAATACCAACAGAATAATCATGTTTTCCTTCATGTTCTCAATTGGTAATTTTAAAAAGAAGGGATCTAGAGGCAGGATAAGGGGTTGGTGCAGAAATGCTTCCATACGATAACGTCAAATCTCTGACTCACTCTTATATTTCAGCGGATCGAGTGGAAGCGTTGTCTGCAGAATGTCAAACTCTATCTGGTTGTCCATGTCTAGCATGCAAAGGACGTTGTTGCTGGACGTCACGGTTGCTGTGTCCTGAAGCATTTTCTGGAAGTCTTTTGGAATGCTAGATGTGGTCACTGATGCCAGCTCCATATCCAGCGTTGCTAGATCACCCTCTACAGTTTCCCTCTGCCTCTCATCTTCCTCCTCTTCCCCAGAACAGAGAGCCACCTCATTTTCATAGCAGAAGGCGCTAGGTGAATGGGGTGGTCGCAGGCACCGCATCCTACGGCTAACGGGAGTTCCAGAGCGTGACGAGGCAGAAGAGTGATGACTTGCTAGCTCGCTAAGATCCTTGGCACTGCAGGCAGGGGTAGATGGAACCTCGTAAGTCTTGTGGAAGCGGGAATAGTCCACTTGGTAGCGATCACGGTTTTCAAAGATGACTGGCTCAAAGCGGTGGCCCCAGAGGATCTCCCGAGAGAGATAGGAGCTCCTTGCCTGCGTGGTCATGGCGGTGGCTTCCACCATGCCTTCTAGGATCACCACAATCTCAAAGTCATCTGTCTCCAGATCCATTCGGCTCATCCCCCACAGTGGCGAATCTTCATCAATTTCATGGATAATCACTAATGGAGACACCAGGAAAAGACGGTCTGTACCTTCATCGTAACCGACATTCAAGTCTGTTTGCTCCAAAGGAATAAATTCATCCTCTGCTGTCACATATGGACGGATCAACTGTGCCCGGACGTGGGCCTCCACAATGTGGCTCTTCCGAAGGTTTCCAACACGCCACATAAGGCAGAGCTTTCCATCCCTCAGGGCAATAACAGCATTGTTAGAAAACATAAGTGTTTGGTTCCGCTTTTTAGGTCGTGCCATCTTAGCCATGATGGTGCCAATCATGAAAGCGTCAATGATGCATCCTACAATGGACTGAATCACCACTATCACTACAGCCACAGGGCACTCTTCAGTGACATAGCGCCAGCCATAGCCTATAGTGGTCTGAGTCTCAATAGAAAAGAGAAAGGCCCCCACAAACCCCTCAACATGTTGCAGGCATGGCTTCAGTTGCCCCTCACTGGAGCCTTGCACAACGTTGTTCGGGTTAAAATCTCCATGTGCCAAGGAAACACTGTAGAAAATCACTCCAAAGATCAACCATGATGCCAGAAATGTGGTGCAGAATATCATCAGCAAGTAGCGCCAGCGAATGTCCACACAGGTGGTGAAGATGTCAGCAATGTAGCGCAGAGGCTTGTCCTCCATGTTGGAGAAGACAACGTTACATTGGCCATTCTTCTTTACAAATCGGCTTCGCAGCTGACCCCTACCTGTGGTGGAGATCTTTCCATTGTAGGTGTTTTCCATGGCCCTGCCCGACCCTGAGCCACTGAGGGCACTGCCGGGTGAGGGCCGACAGCTGGGTGAGCCGTGGCTGTCGTGCAGCCCCAAACTGGAGATCTTCAGCCTTTCCTCATCTGGAGAAACAATGCTGTACCTGAGAAATGAGGGAGCAGAGAGTACTAGGTCAAAAAATTTGTGAAAAGGGGGGGGAGAGAGCCCAAGCTTGGCATTTGCGAGAGCTAAGAGACAGGAAAAGGACAAGCGTTATGACAGCAGACATAATCTCATCGCATCTCACTCGTTCTTTCCAGTGTCCCTCTAAAAGGACATGAAGTGACTAAGCATAGAGCGCTAACTCTGCAGACACTAAACTGTGACTCATGCTAACTGACGTACTGCTGTTGCAATCAACCAAGTGACATATTTTCAAACTGCTGCCTGTTTTCACTCACATTCAACTGTCCACTCAGAACAGTCAAAGCACATGGAACTCTAGGTCGTCCCAAACACCCTTGACCCATGTCCTATAGTCTTGCCCTTTTCTAATGAGTATAAATAGGGGTTAGTGCCAGGTGTGTGTTACCTGGCCCTCTTCCGCAGAGAGGATTACTCTGGAAGGTGAGTTGTGTTCAGCCATATAATGGGGATTGCGGTCAGTGCAGATTTAGGGATTATAATCTGAGCCTTTCCCACCCCTGGCAGCATACAGACACATACAGAACATGTTAGCAAAGCAGTACACTGCTTTCTGCTGCTTGTGGCGGAACAGTGGGAGGGCTGGTGTTTGAAGGAATGTGTTGAGGGGAGTTGGGGAGTTTGTTATGGGTGAATATGTTTCATTTGCCAATTTGTTATTATAATTTGTGATTTGATCACAGGTATATTGTCCCCAGTTATCTTCATATATGAGTCTTTATGTACACACAGATTATTAAAAATATGTAGGAGTAACAGTAGCTAAATTTATAAATGTCAATATATGACTTAACATATAAGACTAGGCACATCTAGTTTCCTCTAGGCACATCTGGTACCATCTGGTACCTGGTACATGGGACCGGTACATATTTTAGTACTTGCATGCTAGTGGTTCCAAGTGAGCCAAGTAGGGACTAAAAGTGATGTGTAAATTTGAAGAGCACTGATTGGCCAGAGAGACTTGTCAATCACCATGAAATGAAGACAGCTAGTACAAACTCTGTAAAATCACCTCATGTCTGTTTTTAACAGCAGCTTGTAAAATTACACCATGGTAGAGGTGGGCGATACCGGGAGTTTTGGTATCGATACCAAGTAAATACAGGGCCAGTATCGGCGATATTGGGGGGGGGGGGTATGCTGCCTCACATACAGACTTTAGCAGCAGAGCAGCAGAAGAGAAAAAAAGCTTGAGTATCGATCTATTTCCACGAGTATTGATCAATACCAATACCAGCGTTGGTATCGATATTATCGATATTTGGATCGATCTGCCCACCTCTACGCCATGGTCTTTTGAAGAGTTTTAACTGCTAAATGGCAGACGTGCAACATGGAATGTTAAAATCTCTACTGATCTGTCAGAACTGGGGGGCAACTTGGGTGTTCAGTCCCAAAAAGACAACACAATCAAATACACGATAAGTAAACAACACTAAACATTACAGCTGCCATTGTTTTTGGATTCTGAAGCTAAAATTTCCTTTTAGAAATGTTCTTGTTATGTCTTTTCCAACATTACTTGCTACATATAGCAGGGCAGCAGTGCTGGTGGAATAGCAAGAGACCAGCGTGCTAAGCTGTGCAAAGTAGAGTCAAGTAGGTACCATGCAATGGAAAGGCATTATTTGAGTCCTCAGATGGCACTGCATAAGGAACTGTCATGCTACAGTAACAAATACAGCAGAGGCTTAGGAGTACTTCAAAAGTCTGTTCTCTGTGGCTGCTACCATGAAGATTTTCTAAAGAAAACATAGCACATTTTGTCTGCATTGTGTTGTACTGTCTGTCTGTGTTGCACTTATGTTTCTGTCTGCACATGTTTTGTTTGTGTTGCACCAAGCTCATCTCAGATTGAAATTTAGGCTCCATGTTGGAGTTTTTATGTTTCATGAAAACTGAACATCATTTTGTCTGTTAATTGTGAAAGGGATCATCCAGACTTATTAGTAGTAGGGGGTATCAGTAACCACGGCACTGGTGCCTTCCATATGTGAGAAGTTTTCATTCATGTGGAGGATAACGTTACGTATTTGGATAGACGTGCTGCCTTCAAGACGAGCTGCTTTACTGTAAAGTACATGGTTGTTTCAGCAAGATAATGCCAGGCCTCATTCTGTACGCGCTACATCAACATACAAAGTCTTTTCACACAGATTGTGTGTGCTTGACAGACCTACCTACAATCCAGATCTGTCTCCTATGGCACATCATGAAGAGAAGAATCGGGCAAAAGCTACCACCGACTGCTGAACAGCTGACATCAAGCAAAAATGTATCTTCATTTCCCAAACGATTAAACAGTAAAAGGAAAGGAGATGTAAAAAAAGTGGTAAACCTGCCTCTGCCCCAACTTTTGGAGTTTTTTTGGAGTGTGTTGCAGGCCTCAAATTCTAATTTAACAAACCAGTTATTCAGTGAAAACACTAAACTTTTCTTTGTGCTTTTGTCAGTTCAATAAAGCTTTAAGGAAATTAACAAATCACAGATTCTCATTTATCTTTTAACGAAATGTCCCAACATCTTTTGAAATTGGGGTTTTAGATCTTTAAATAGACCCCATTGTCCAACAAGGGCTGGTGTAAACATGGGAACGAGAGAATAAGCCTAACCCCACCACACAAACCTGAGGTTTTTCATAGACTTGTATCTGTGGGATTGATCCATATACACCATATAAACCTCAGTGCCATAAATGATTTGACAGTATGTGTTTGAAATCAATATTACATTCATTCATTCATTATCTGTAACCCTTATCCAATTCAGGGTCGCAGTGGGTCCAGAGCCTACCTGGAATCATTGGGCGCAAGGCAGGAATACACCCTGGAGGGGGCGCCAGTCCTTCACAGGGCAACACACACACACACATTCACACACTCACACCTACAGACACTTTTTGAGTCACCAATCCTCCTACCAACGTGTGTTTTTGGACTGTGGGAAGAAACCGGAGCACCCGGAGGAAACACACGCAGACACGGGGAGAACACACCAACTCCTTACAGACAGTCACCCAGAGCGGGACTTGAACCCACATTTTTGGCCATTATTTTGTCATAATTTTCCTCAGCTGCACAATCATAGAAAACCATTGTTTTATTTTGCACTTCATAATAGGCTACAGCTCTTCAGTGGGGAAGGCTTCAAGAAGGCTAATCTATAGCCTCATCCTATCAGAGGTTACAATCTGGATGGTCCTTTTCTTCTTTGGCCCAGTGAACACATGTATCGTGTTCATACACAATGTGTACAACATTCATTTACAGGTTTTCACACCGCTGTGAGATTTTTTCCCTGTCACTTCTCTAACTCTGGAGTGAGTGTATGTTGTTGTTGCTGTTCCACATTCAGCTGCTCATGCAGGCGAATTACCCACCAGACCGCCCACACAGTACACCGGTGTTCCAATCCTTGTCATAAGTTGCCCACCATGACTTTTTTTGGAATGTACTTTTTAAACGAACATATACATATATCTATTTAGTCTCGCTGCGTTTCACACAAACTGCACATAACTCTTACATACCTGTTGGCTCTGTTGCTGCCCATTGTGTCTGAAATGAAGTCCTGATTTGCCACAGTGAGCGTGGGGTCAGCAACGAGCTATGCTCTTTTTCTACAACCAGAGATTCGGAATCGGCATCCTGACACCCTGCAGCACACACTCTCATACGCAAACCCAAAACCTGCAGTCAAAGAGATAGAAAACATTTGTTATGAATGTAAGAAAGTAGAAAAGTGATGGTATAGAGGTCAGTGATTTGGGTCAAAGTGAGAGTTAAAAATAGCCACTGCAGATTGGTGGAAACTTGCTGGGAGGAGAAGGACACATTTAAATGCGGGTTAGTGTCATCAGCACTGCCTTGTTCTCTCACTGGGCACAGATTAGACATGGGGTTGACTTATTTCTAACTGATAAAAAGATTGGGGCAAGCAAGGGGAGTAAGCACCTGCTTTGATTTGTATTAAAAACAGCAACACAAGCAGAGTTCCATTTTACAGATTTAAATAGACATTAAAAGCTCTATTTTTGAAAGCAATCTGCAATGACCACAGTGCTATGTCTTAAAGCTCAACTAATCAAATATATGCAAAGTGAATGCTACTGTGTATTTTGTGCTCAGTGTGAAACGGTTGAACCCAGGGGCTCTTTGATGCCTCTGATGCGGCTCAGCTTCTGAAAATAATTAATGAGTATTTAATTAAATGTATTTTATTTTAGTTCGTTGATTTTCAAAATGTAATTCTATGAAGATTATGGCGATCTTGTAACATCTAAAATATTTTAATATTTAAAATATTTTTGTCGCTCTTAAAACACGTCACAACTTCCAATGTGCGACACCCGCCAGTGTGCGGTTTCTGGAACTTTCTGACCGCTGACTGCACGGCGCCAGTAAAATAATGACGGCACGCAGAGAGAGGACAGCGTTGTTTGCTGCCAGTGGATAATTTAAGTTCGCCGTTTTTTCCCCCATTACTACAAGGACTCAAATAGACATTGAGTATTTTACTGAACCGTCAACACAACGTCTTTTATTCGGAGTTAAAAATGTTTTGTTGCATGCAGAAATGTTATTTCATTTTCTCTGCAGTCGTTCATTGATTTCATAAATGTAACACAGTGTAGTTTGTTTATACACAGCACAAAGACACAAAAAAAACCCTGTTAGGCGCAGTGTTATTTCATTTAAAATTTCAAAACGGTTTTGTGGCTCCCAGTGTTTTCTTTACTGTGTAAAATGGGTCTAAATGGCTCTTTGAGTGGTAAAGGTTGCCGACCCCTGGTTTAGACTAACTGGGCATTTCAAAACGTTGGTTAACTTTAACTCTTGATGAGAACACGTGGATTCGTTTTGAAAAATGAAGGGTAATGTCAACGTTGTTTTAAGACATACACAGCTAATTAATTTTAGCTGTTCCCCAAACTTCCCTCCTGACGTCATCACACAAGATTTTATAATTGCCTGAAGAAAGTTGAAGGTAGTAATATAAAGACAGGCAATTTTAAAGCAATTTTAGAGACTTTTTGTTTCCAAATTTCAGTGAGTCCACATTCATTCTAATATTTTTTTTATTCTGCTCCAGACTTGTTTAAGTTACAGTTAACACATAAAAACACTTAACAGATAAACTACAGATTCATCTCGATAAACTTGAATATCATCAAAAAGTAAATTTATTGCAATATTTCAGTTCAAAAAGTGAAACTGATATATGATGTAGATGCATTACAAACAGAGTGATCTATTTCAAGCGTTTATTTCTTTTAATGTCGTTGATTAAGGCTTACAGCCAATGAAAACCAAAGTCTTTAACTCAGAAAATTAGAATAATGAACACAAAACACCTGCAAAGTTTTCCTAAGCCTTTAAAATGGTCTCTTAGTCTGGTTCAGTAGGCTTCACAATCATGGGGAAGACCGCTAACTAGACAGATGTCCAGAAGGTAGTCATTGACACCGTCCTGCTGTATACAAGCACATTAATGGAAAGTTGAGTGGAAGGAAAAAGTTTGGTAGAAAAAGGTGCACAAGCAGCGAGGATAACTGCAGCCTGGAAATGATTGTCATTAAACTATTTGGGGGAGATTCACAAGGAGTGGACTGCTGCTGGAGCTAGTGCTTCAAGAGCCACCACACAGACGTATCCAGGACATGGGCTACAACTGTCGCATTCCTTGTGTCAAGCCGCTCATGACCCAGAGACAACGCCAGAAGCGTCTTCCCTGGACCAAGGAGAAAAAGGACTGGACTGTTGCTCAGTGTCCAAAGTCTTGTTTTCAGATTGAAGTATATTTTGCACTTCATTTGGAAATCAAGGTCCCAGAGTCTGGAGGAAGAGTGGAGAGGCACACAATCCAAGCTGCTTGAGTCTAGTGTGAAGTTTCCACAGTCAGTGATGGTTTGGGGAGCCGTGTCATCTCCGTGTTATATCACGTCCAAAGTCAGCGCAGCCATCTACCAGGAAACTTTAGAGGACTTCATGCTTCCCTCTACTGACAAGCTTTATGGAGATGTGGATTTCATTTTCCAGCAGGATTTGGCACCTGTCCACACTGCCAAAAATACCAATACCTGGTTTAATAACCACAGTATCACTGCTTGATTGGCCACCAAACTCACCTCACCTAAACCCCATAGACAATCTATGAGGTATTGTCAAGAGGAAGATGAGACAGCAGACCCAACAATGGAGACAAAAAAGCAACCTTGGCTTTCATAACACCTCAGTAGTGCCACAGGCCGATCGACTCCATGCCACGCCACATTGATGCAGTAATTCATGCAAAAGGAACCAAGACCAAGTATTGAGACCATATACTGTACATATTTTTCAGTAGACCAACATTTCTGTATTAAAAATGATTTTTGAATTGGTCTTATATAATATTCAAATTTTCTGAGGTAATGACTTTTGGTTTTTTGTTGGTTGTAGGCCATAATCATGAACATTAAAATAAATAAACGCTTGAAATATATCTCTGTTTGTAATGAATCTATAAAATATGAGTTTCACTTTTTGAACTGAAATACTGAAATAAACTAACTTTTTGATGATACTTTATTTATTGAGATGCACCTGTAAGGAATGCTGAGGTCTGTCAGAATTGCCTTTTGTGACAGTTCTTTTGAGGTGGCTTGGTGAGGAAAGTGTTAAAATAAGTTGTGAATTTTTTGCCCAGTTCCTGCTGATTGTGGATAATATTCTCAGTTGCAAACAGTGCCTTGTAACAGTGACTATTAGCTTTACCAGGCACTTCCCTTTAGTTGAATATTTCAAGTTGCATGTTTAAAAAAAGTGTCTACAAGAATATTCAATATATTCATTGATTTCTATCTTAGATGAATACAGTTTTTAATATAATAATCAATTTTAATGATGTAAACTGAAAGTAGTAAACTGAAGGTAAATTGTCCTTTACTTTTATACATACATTTTCCAACAGCCAATCAAAGTCACACATTCTGACTGTACTCCTGATCATTCCATCTGAGCTGGCAAATTGAATCAGTCTTAACATAATTCAGTTTTTGTTTGTTGTAGTCTGAAAATTATTTCTATGATGTATTACCAGGCTGTATATATTTACATTTTGTCTGGAATTTAATGTTCTGTTATGTCCAATATTTGTTCTATTAAGGGATAACACTAAAATAACTCTTAGACAACAATGAAATAAAAGAGATTTAACGGTATGAACCTTAAATATCATTGCTTTCTTTTTGGCACTCTTATTTATTTATTATTTTACATATTCTTATCCTGGAGCATGCCACTACCTTGTTACACAAATCAAAAGCGACAAAGCTATTGACATTATTAAGAATATCAATGAATGAGATGTGCTATTGTTAATCTTAATTGTTGCCAAATTGTATTTGGTTTTTAACCAAACATTTTGTACGTTAAGAGGGGGCTTAGTTAAGTATATATTCGTAATGAATTAAGTGATATTAACAAAAAAACGTAGCACCTGACACATTCAGTTACTGCAAAACCAAATCACAATATTTCAGTTTCATTAGCACTGGCGCTATGCTAGTTAGCATAGTGATAATTAACATTAAATTTCGCTTAAACAGAGACTGTTGAGCTGCTGTAGAGAAAAAAAAGTCGTTGCTGGGAAGTGCTTCGTCACTGTGGCTTCCGTTAGTAGGAAAGGTACTGAACAGATAGCAGTTAGCATCTGATTCTTTGTGGCTCATAAAGCTAGCGAGTCACAGGTGGTAATGTGGTAAACCATCCTGAATTTCATGGGTTGTCCCCAATGAGTACTCTTCTCCTGCTGATTTTTAGCCAAACTATAGTCCACTGAAGCTAAAGTGGTAGTGTCTAAAACAAATTATACAGAAATCCATAACAATAGTCATAAAAATGGCTAGAATTCTGACACTGAAAGTCTTGTATTATTGAGTCAACAAGAACTGAAAAGCATAACTGCACAAAACAGCAACCATAGGCTAAACGCTATTAAATCATTTCTTGGTAACGAAGCAATAACTAGATTTAGCAGCTAACAGATTTGTGATGTCCATACGCAGAAACGCTGGCTGTTTTCTAGAGTGAATCCGTGTGGAATACAAGTAAAAAATTCTCATATTTGTTCTGTTTTATATTAGTCTGTTTATATTATGTGTATGCAGTATTTACCGTGTTCGTATCGATTTGCAATATATAGTTATTATAATAATAAATTGGTATTTCACTGGCAGCACGGTAGCAGGTCGTGTCGCAGTCACACAGCTTCAGGGGCTTGAAGGTTGTGGGTTCGATTCCCGCTCCGGGTGACTGTCTGTGAGGAGTGTGCTGTGTTCTCCCTGTGTCTGCGTGGGTTTCCTCCGGGTGACTGTCCGTGAGGAGTGTGGTGTGTTCTCTGTGTCTGCGTGGGTTTCCTCCGGGTGACTGTCTGTGAGGAGTTGGTGTGTTTTCCCTGTGTCTGCGTGGGTTTCCTCCGGGTGACTGTCTGTGAGGAGTGTGGTGTGTTCTCCCTGTGTCTGCGTGGGTTTCTTCCGGGTGACTGTCTGTGAGGAGTGTGGTGTGTTCTCCCTGTGTCTGCGTGGGTTTCCTCCGGGTGACTTTCTGTGAGGAGTGTGGTGTGTTCTCTCTGTCTGCATGGGTTTCCTCCGGGTGACTGTCTGTGAGGAGTGTGGTGTGTTCTCCCTGTGTCTGCGTGGGTTTCCTCCGGGTGACTGTCTGTGAGGAGTGTGGTGTGTTCTCTCTGTCTGCGTGGGTTTCCTCCGGGTGACTGTCTGTGAGGAGTGTGGTGTGTTCTCCCCGTGTCTGCATGGGTTTCCTCCAGGTGACTGTCCGTGAGGAGTGTGGTGTGTTCTCTCTGTGTCTGCGTGGGTTTCCTCCGGGTGACTGTCTGTGAGGAGTGTGGTGTGTTCTCCCCGTGTCTGCGTGGGTTTTGTCCGGGTTCCTCCCACAGTCCAAAAACACACGTTGGTAGGTGGATTAGTGATTTAAAAGTGTCCTTAGGTGTGAGTGAATGTGTGAGTGTGTGTTGCCCTCTGAAGGACTGGCGCCCCCTCCAGGGTGTATTCCCGCCTTGTGCCCAATGATTCCAGGTAGACTCTGGACCCACCGCGACCCTGAACTGAATAAGTGGTTACAGATAATGAATGAATTAATTAATGAATGGTATTTCACTTTAATTAGTGATTAATATTTTATGTTCAAGTTGGCAATATTGCAAACTTTGGACAACAATCAGCAGTTTGCTATTCCGTATGGCTTTGCCATGAGCCTGCCCTTGACCCATAGGGGAAGGACTGGATTCATTAAAGAGTAACTAACTGGTGTTTAAACACTCTAATCAAGTGCCTGGGACAAAAAGGGCTGAAGTGGGGGGAAAAAAACAACAACAATTTAATCAATTGCCAAAATGGAGCTACAAATTGTACAAGAATTCACATGTCATGCTTTTCACAAAGGTCCTAGTTACACTACGTCTAGCAGACTTTGGAGCTAATGTTAGATACACAATTTCCATTTTTCCAGAAACTTACAGTGAAATTCTTTGTTATTAATTATCCAGGACACTCTGCAGCTGTCGCAGCATGATGTGGAAAATGACGCAAAAATGCATTACTGCAATACATTATTAATGTTTTTAGATTGTGTATGAACTGGTTTTTGCTACTAGCGATTATGTAAATATTTACACTTACTACTAGTGAGGACAAAATGTAACATTTCAAAAAGTGGTGGGGAAATGTGGCAGGTGTCATTTGCATAAATTATGCATATGATTCTGATACATGAAAAGCCATATCAAAAACAAAACAAAAATTAATTGTTGCTTCTGATGTCCACTGATCTAGACACATAACAGCTGGTGGTTTGAATTTCTCCTGAATGAGTTCTTGTCTCTCAATCTGTCTTTGATGTTGCATCACAGCTAATAGAACTACTGTTACCACCTCTGACAAACCAATGGCTGTTTAAAAAAAACCTACTTCATAAAAAACAAACAGTGACGTCTTTAGCTCAAAAGCTTTTCCAGGTTTAGTACCAGATTTCCAAGTATCCGTTCAGAGAAAAGGCTCATGGTTACACAACTGCACAATGGTCTGCCAAAATATAAAGGAAAAATCCCTCTAATAATCCCTCCATCATAATACCACCCACCAACCTGAAGACAAGTGTTTAGAGCCTGCTGAGGTGAGGGGGTGTTACGTGTGGGCAGGGGGTGCACCCTGCTGGATTCTGACCTTTGACCTTTATGTGATGTTTTGGCTGCTTTTACTCCTGCTGCGCATCACTAACAACACTGTGTGTGTGTGTGTGTGATTGCTTGTGTATGTGAGTGTGTGTTTAAAAACTAAGCTAATGAGACCCTACTAGTCTTGAAGTTGAAGTTTAAAAAAGTACGCTCAGTAAATATATAATGCAATAAAAAGTAAATCAGCCATTATTTAACTGTTAAAAAAAATAATTAAAGGTAATTTTCAGCATAAGGAAAATGTCAGTATATATATCATGCAGAATATACAACAGAATTTTAGGCTAAAAGTAAACAAAAACATTCATTCATTCATTATCTGTAACCCTTATCCAGTTCAGGGTCGCAGTGGGTCCAGAGCCTACCTGGAATCATTGGGCGCAAGGTGGGAATACACCCTGGAGGGGGCGCCAGTCCTTCACAGGCCAACACACACACACACACATTCACTCACACACTCGCACCTACGGACACTTTTGAGTCACCAATCCACCTACCAACGTGTGTTTTTGGACTGTGGGAGAAAACCGGAGCACCCAGAGGAAACCCACGCAGACACAGGGAGAACACACCACACTCCTCACAGACAGTCACCCGGAGGAAACCCACGCAGACACAGAGAGAACACACCACACTCCCCTCAGACAGTCACCCGGAGGAAACCCACGCAGACACAGGGAGAACACACTACACTCCTCACAGACAGTCACCCGGAGGAAACCCACGCAGACACAGAGAGAACACACTACACTCCTCACAGACAGTCACCTGGAGGAAACCCACGCGGACACAGAGAGAACACACCAACTCCTCACAGACAGTCACCCGGAGCGGGAATCAAACCCACAACCTCCAGGCCCCTGGAGTTGTGTGACTGCGACACCTACCTGCTGCACCACCTTGCCGCTAAACAACAATGTATAATTTTGTATTAATTTTTGTAAATTTTGTTAATCATTTAGTGTGTCCACCTTTTTTGTCTTTATTATAGCTTCCATTTTGTCCTTGTTTTCAGTTTTTCTCTAGGACCTCCACACCTCCAAAGTTACAAAGAGAGAGTTGCATTTCTAAGCATTGAATACAAATATGTTTATCTAGTGTGACCAGAGGTCCTCTTTTACCCGGACATGTCCTCTTTTTTAGACTTAAAAAAATGTCCGCGCAGAATTTCACAAACGTCAGGGATTTTGTTTTTCTGGAGCTTACTTAGAACTTCGAGAAGTTTCGTTCACAAACTAGTCCCGCCCTCCCCTACTCCGATTGGTTCGCTTGAGTGAGAAGGGGGCGTGGTGAAGTTGCCTAAAATCTTCTGATTGGACGGTCTGACTGTAGAGCTACCGTTATTGGTCGATAACCTTCTCTGTAAACATTTACATTTACCGGAGACGTGTCTTTTTTTTTCACATCTCAGATCTGGTCACCCTAGTTTATATTTACAAAATACATCTTTTTTTTAACACTATTTGTACTATTTGTTAAAAAATTAACAAATTATAGTTTTTTTTTCAATAAACCTTCCCATCTTTTTGGAAGTGGGGTCTTTTTTGTGTAAATCATTTTCTATCTGTATTATTTTAAATGTTATTTGTTTGCTTGCTTTTCTCTCTAATATCTTTACAGACACACATGACTGTCTGGCACCAGTGCAGATGGACAGAGATAAGAGATAATCTCAGTCCTGCTTTTACCCAAATGACAGCAGGTTCAGATTCTTCAGCTCTCAGACCTGGACTGGCCTTGGCAATTTACACTGGGACTCCAGCCAGACGGCGGCACTTATTAAAATATAATAAAATAAAAGCACGGTTTAAATTTGTGTTTATTTTTTATCCACAGTCCTGTACTTTTATTTAAATGCAATAATTACAACATCTGAAAAACCTAAGATTCCAATACACATTCTGCTTTCAAATAGATGGACACAATACAAAGCTAGATGCATAAAAGCGTTTAAAATTACTCTATATTTAGCTTCACTGGCAACAAATATTACACATACACTACACAACAATGTAACAGACATACAACAATCAGCCAAAAATGTTACAGTGCCCTCATTTACTATTTTATCAACCCGACTTATCAATATATGCACTATGTAGATCAACAATTGCATGCCTTTTTATTTCATATTTAATGGTCAAGACACTCACAGAACCAACACAGAGCAAATAAAGTACTGCAGTGACACTGATATGCCGATGTGTTATGGTGAGTGGCACTAGTATCAGTGGATTAGACAGTGTTTTTGGAGTTTGAACACATCTCAGAGTGTCTGCTGGGCTAAAATGATCAAACACCCAAAAATAACCAACCAACAGCAACCTGTGGGCAGTGTCCTGCCACCATTGATAAAGGACTTGATGATGACTAACACAAACAATGTAGGTACATCAAATAGTGTAGCGAGAGAATGGGCAAAGTGTTTAAAAGGCAGGAATACACCCTGGAGAGGGCGCCAGTTCTTCACAGGGCAACACACACTTACACATTCACTTACACCTACGGACACTTTTGAGTCGTCAATCCACCTACAAACGTGTGTTTTTGGACCATAGGAGGAAACCGGAGCACCTGGAGGAAACCCACGCAGACACAGAGAGAACACACCACACTCCTCACAGACAGTCACCCGGAGCGGGAATTGAACCCACAACCTCCAGATCCCTGGAGCTGTGTGACTGCGACACTACCTGCTGCACCACTGTGCCGCCCCATAATTGGCTTATACTGACAAGTATTTAGAAATGTCCACGTATAATCAAGATACCCTTAAGAAAACGTTAAATAATCTTGCCTTATGCATAAAGTTGAAGTATATTTAGCTTGTAATTTGGAGTGGAATAGTTCAGAGTAAATAGTAAATGGGTAAAGTAGAACATGATACACACAGTGTTATTAACCAACAAAGGAAAAGATAACTATTTGGCTGATTTTGTTGACAGTATTCTTTCAAGGTTTCTACAACGTTTGTAGGTTGAGGACACTTTGCTTTATCATAATTTTGTTATTACATGTTCACAAGTCATCTCCATCCACTGGTGGTGCTTATTATTTATTTGTTTGTTATTTTATGATCACAGATATTCATGTCTTTTTCTACAAATCCTGGGAATGGGGTCTTTTAACATGTAATTTTCCACCATGAATGTAATGTATAATAATAATAATATTACTAATAACAATAATAACAGAGTGAGACAGAAATATATAACTGGATATTATACCTGTACACTAGTTCACTTTTACTACAGTCGCAGTACGAAAGAAAACTTGGAATTAAAGTAGTTCTGTACTCAAAGCTTAAGCTCTTCTTACTCAAGCTCTTCTTACACCTAAAGTCCAAATGAGTAGTGGAATAGTGCCCTTACTTCACAGATATTATTACTTTTACAACATAAAGGAAATATACTTCAACTTTACTTAAGTTTCTTAATAAAATTAACATTTAAAATACATTTTTGACACTGTCACAGTTTTTCATTGATAGGTGTGTGTGTGTGTGTCTGTGTGTGTGTGTATATGTGTGTATACGTGCGTCAAAGATGGGGTCTAGTGACATTTAATTTCATGACTCATAGTCCAGATTCAACCACCTGCAGTCACTTGTTTATATGCATCTCTGAAAGTAGGGAGGTTTAATCACACACACACACACACACACACACACACACACACACACACAGACTGGCAAGTCCACAGGGTCCATCTATTCAAGAACATACATAATCCCCCAAAGAAGGATGGGGTGTGTGTGAGTGTGTGTGTGTGCGTGTGTGTGTGCATGTGTGTGTGTTATACAGTTCCATCTTTAACCCTCCTTAAATCACAGATTAAGCATCTCCTAATCTTCTAACAGTGAAATGAAAGACAGGTTTACTCTTTACTAACCAGAAGACAGTGTGTGTGTGTGTGTGTGTGTGTGTCTGAGGCAGAGGGAGGACAGAGGGCAGAAGTTACACCAGTGAGACTTAGATACAGAAAAGTATACAATGCTTTTGAATGGAAAAAGTAATTCAGTATCTTTGGCCTTTTTAAGAAAGAGAGAAAAAGTTAAAGAGAGAGAGAGAGAGAGAGAGAGAGAGAGAGAGACAGAGAGAGAGAGAGGAGAAAGAGAGAGAGAGAGAGAGACAGAGAGAGATAGAGAGAGATTAATTTATTCATTTATTACTTAACAATTTGTATATTGTTTATAAATTCCACAACGAGGTTTACTCTGACTTTGCTCAAAAAGCCCCCCCACACACACACACACACATTCAAACACATGTGACCAGGCAGGCACAGTGTAATTGACTGGGGAAATAAGTGTCAGTGTTTTTGTAGCACAGTTTCCCCCAAAACAATCACAGACACACACTCACAAACACGTTTCTAACAATGGAGTCCTGAGAAAGTTTCACTTAATAGTTTTTAATAAATAACTTATAGTAGTTGCTTGGTAACACTTTAAATTATAATCTGCTAATTACTGGGTAAGTACAGAGTAAGTACCTGTCAAGTAAA
>NW_027101108.1:10000-12500 GCF_029633855.1 Hoplias malabaricus | reverse complement strand
CTGTCAATGTGGGGGATGCTTGGAGCAGCAAGTGAACACTTAGTTCTTGAAGTTGTTCTGTTGGAAAAATGGGCGAGATCTAAACAACTGTGATGGCCATAACTCTATTGGTCAGAGCATCTCAAAATCTGCAGGTCCTGTGGGGTGTTCCTGGTATGCAGTGATTTGTACCTAAAAAAGTGGTCATAGGAAGCACAGCCAATAGAGATGTAACCCTTCTGTGTTCCACCAGCCTACACTGCATTCTATTCCTCTGTTCAGCAGCATGTAATTAGAGGTGCCCTGGCCCTGTGTGTGTGTGTGTGTGTGTGTGTGTGTGTGGCTTTACATAAGACTAGTGGTCTGTGTGTGCATACCTTCATGGTTGTAATGTTTATACAAATTGGACCACAATACTCGATTTCTTCCTACTTCATAGTAGTCAATGGTCGATATGGAGTTATTTATAGTTTATACAATTTAAAGGAATTGTTTAATCATTTCAGACCTGACATTGTTTACTACAGGAACACAATTCTTAGAAGTTACATAAAATTAAATGACCATTCTCCAATTTGACCTCAAATTTATTCATTCATTATCTGTAACCCTTATCCAGTTCAGGGTCGCGGTGGGTCCAGAGCCTACCTGGAATCATTCAGCGCAAGGCGGGAATACACCCTGGAGTGGGCGCCAGTCCTTCACAGGGCAACACACACACACACACACTCACACCTACGGACACAAGAAAAGTCGCCAATCCACCTACCAACGTGTGTTTTTGGACTGTGGGAGGAAATCGGAGCACCCAGAGGAAACCCACGCAGACACAGGGAGAACACACCACACTTCTCACAGACAGTCACCTGGAGGAAACCCACGCAGACACAGGGAGAACACACCACACTCCTCACAGACAGTCACCTGGAGGAAACCCACGCAGACACAGGGAGAACACACCACACTCCTCACAGACAGTCACCTGGAGGAAACCCACGCAGACACAGGGAGAACACACCACACTCCTCACAGACAGTCACCTGGAGGAAACCCAGGCAGACACAGAGAGAACACACCACACTCCTCACAGACAGTCACCTGGAGGAAACCCACGCAGACACAGAGAGAACACACCACACTCCTCACAGACAGTCACCCGGAGGAAAGCCACGCAGACACAGAGAGAACACACCACACTCCTCACAGACAGTCACCCGGAGGAAACCCAGGCAGACACAGAGAGAACACACCACACTCCTCACAGACAGTCACCTGGAGGAAACCCACGCAGACACAGAGAGAACACACCACACTCCTCACAGACAGTCACCCGGAGGAAAGCCACGCAGACACAGAGAGAACACACCACACTCCTCACAGACAGTCACCCGGAGGAAACCCAGGCAGACACAGAGAGAACACACCACACTCCTCACAGACAGTCACCTGGAGGAAACCCACGCAGACACAGGGAGAACACACCACACTCCTCACAGACAGTCACCCGGAGGAAAGCCACGCAGACACAGAGAGAACACACCACACTCCTCACAGACAGTCACCCGGAGGAAAGCCACGCAGACACAGAGAGAACACACCACACTCCTCACAGACAGTCACCCGGAGGAAACCCACGCAGACACAGGGAGAACACACCACACTCCTCACAGACAGTCACCTGGAGCAGGAATCGAACCCACAACCTCCAGGTCCCTGGAGCTGTGTGACTGCGACACTACCTGCAACGCCACCGTGTCGCCTGTAAAATATCAGCCTCAGTTCAATTTAAATTACAGGCAGAATTCCAAAGAAAATTGTATTCCTCAGGGTTTTTCTTCCTTTGTCAGGTCAGTGTGCAGAATTATTAGGAATTTCATCAAGTTCTATCAAAGTGTAACTAATAGACGACAAAAAGAAAAAGATCCCGTTCACGCTCCACTTTTGCGCTGTCCCTGAAAAATGCTCTGATATGGTCTTCCCTCGCTGTAAAGCCCATGTTTCAGAAGGCCGTACATGTCAGAAGTCAGCTGAGGATGGGTTGCCAGATCATTATAAAGTCATCTTTGAAGTGTTTGCACTCTCAGCTCAGAAGAACTTTGGTCTTTTTGAATTCACCTGACCTCTTCCATAAATGACCAGTACCGCTCCTCCACTTCTCTGTCACTTCAGAATGGTACCCTGTGTCCATTAGGAACCCAGGCATGGGCCAATCAGTCTCCTCTGTCAGAAATCACCCTGTCTTCAAGTACTGCTTGGCCCAATCTCCACACTTTGACTAGTTCATCACAATCAGAGGTGGTTGTGTTTCGTCTGTCTACCCCGGCCATGTCTCTTATCACTTGACACCGTACTTCTGGACATTCCAGGTAGGTTTCAGTTGGAATGTGGTGGCAGTGGAGGAGAGTGGGTTGCCAGTAGCTTCATGATTCATTCGTCTCAAGTCTTTTGAGGTTAATTTTTTCTCCATTCCTTCTGTAATTTTTTATTTTAATTTTTGATTTTATTTTTTTTTGGTGAGTAT
>NW_027101107.1:0-26018 GCF_029633855.1 Hoplias malabaricus | reverse complement strand
ACTGTCTGTGAGGAGTGTGGTGTGTTCTCCCTGTGTCTGCGTGGGTTTTCTCTGGGTGACTGTCTGTGAGGAGTGTGGTGTGTTCTCCCTGTGTCTGCGTGGGTTTTCTCCGGGTGACTGTCTGTGAGGAGTGTGGTATGTTCTCCCTGTGTCCGCGTGGGTTTTCTCTGGGTGACTGTCTGTGAGGAGTGTGGTGTGTTCTCCCTGTGTCTGCGTGGGTTTTCTCCGGGTGACTGTCTGTGAGGAGTGTGGTATGTTCTCCCTGTGTCCGCGTGGGTTTTCTCTGGGTGACTGTCTTTGAGGAGTGTGGTGTGTTCTCCCTGTGTCCGCGTGGGTTTTCTCTGGGTGACTGTCTGTGAGGAGTGTGGTGTGTTCTCCCTGTGTCTGCGTGGGTTTTCTCCGGGTGACTGTCTGTGAGGAGTGTGGTATGTTCTCCCTGTGTCCGCGTGGGTTTTCTCCGGGTGACTGTCTGTGAGGAGTGTGGTGTGTTCTCCCTGTGTCCGCGTGGGTTTTCTCTGGGTGACTGTCTGTGAGGAGTGTGGTATGTTCTCTCTGTGTCTGCGTGGGTTTCCTCCGGGTGACTGTCTGTGAGGAGTGTGGTATGTTCTCCCTGTGTCCGCGTGGGTTTCCTCCGGGTGACTGTCTGTGAGGAGTGTGGTGTGTTCTCCCTGTGTCCGCCTGGGTTTCCTCCGGGTGCTCCGGTTTCCTCCCACAGTCCAAAAACACACGTTGTAGGTGGATTGGTGACTCAAAAGTGTCCGTAGCTGTGTGTGTGTGTGTGTGTGTGAGTGTGTGTTGCCCTGTGAAGGACTGGCGCCCCCTCCAGGGTGTATTCCCGTCTTGCGCCCAATGATTCCAGGTAGGCTCTGGACCCACCGTGACCCTGAATTGGATAAGTGCTCACAGATAATGAATGAATGAATGAATGTACTTACATGCTTTTGCCCAAAAAGCTTTGTTTGTTTGTTTACTATTATTTCAGTCTCTGACCAAATCCTGTCCAAACTCTTGTCCGTTTCCCTGTCCTTCCAGAGCCAATAATATTAACAGAACAATAAAAAAACACCGGAGCAGAATCATGTTTATTAACCACTGTCCGATAAAAAAAAAACTGATCTCAATTTATGTTGATTTTTAGTTTCCTACATCATGAGGGATGGACCAATAAAAATGCTCCAAAATTACTAGCAATTAAATGTTTTTACATTGACTTCCATTGAAGGTTAAGAACGTTTTTTCCTTCTCCTGTAAAATGTTACTATTTTGGAATCTAGTTTCCTGAACAATTCCACATCAAATCTCTGAATTATTTGCTGAAATCTTAAAAATTCATTTATGTAGCACTTTTGAAAATTAAACGTTTTTTTGTGTAAATGTTAAACTCCAGCAGAAACCCTCTGTAGTACTTTGAGATCGAGAATATCAGAACAAAGTTTAATCAAGGCTTCCCTCTGGCATTCCTCTGACCACTCAGATTTACCTCAACACCAAACTACATTAAGTTCATGCCGTTCAAACTCAAGACATTTCAGATCTAATCTGGTAATAGAGACACCACCAACCTCCAGCTGTGAAAGCTGACCCCTCGCAGTAACATTGACTTTGATATCAAACATAATGGAGGTCAGCGATTGACTCCAACGGTACAAAGCAGGAAAGTGGTTAAATATTTACCGAAGCCCGCTCAGTTTATCTGCTCCATCATCCTCAGACACATTCCAGAAGGCCACAGCTCACTTCTCAAAGTCAAATCACATCAGCACAGTGCATCAATGCAAATCCAGGCAGAGTGTTAGTTTAGTTCAAAGACCAGCAAAGGGGTGTGTAAACAATCGGATTTAAACCGAACAGACAGATACACACTGCCTCTGGATATTATTGAATGTAGACAGGGCGGTCACGGGGTAGCATTGCTCTGCTTGTGCTAACAACGACCCAGTCCGCTGAACTTCGAGGAACTCCTGAATGTTAGAAACTCGAAAGGTGGGAAAGTCTGAGGAGGGGGCGCTCCAGCGTGGACGTGCAAGGCTGCCCTGTTCCTCCAGGTCGGAGCTAGCCCTCGCCAGAGGTTCCCACCTTTTGAATTTCCGAGTTTCAGGAGCTCTTCTGAGTCCAGGGTGCTTGAGCAGACCAGTAGGATGCCCCTGTGAAAAGGACATTCAATATTCCTTTTATTGTACTTCCAGGTACTAAACAGAGAACAACAGACTAAACTTTATTAGATATTGTTGTAGGTGGTGTTGTCATTGTTGTAATACTCTGTTTTGCAGAAATTCGAAGTGAGTTTAATTACTTTTATAGTAATTATTTAAAAAGATTAGAATTAAAACCAGCTTACTACAATCTTCTCCGTTCAATGGTGTGTCCAAAAATAGCCTGAATTCAGACCACCTGTTTTAGAGCTGTGTGTGTGTGTGTGTGCGTGTGTGTGTGAGAGAGAGAGAGAGAGAGAGAGAGAGAGAGAGTGGGAATGGAAGAGTAATGACAGATAATCTCTCTCAGTTCACTGCTCAAGACGACACACAAATGCATCAGGCACCATCCGTGCATAAGTGCTATAAAGGATCCATCAGAGCAGAAAACACACACACACACACACACACAGAGAGAGAGAGAGAGAGAGAGAGTTAGAGAGAGACAGAGAAAGAGAAAGAAATGTTCACATATATTGAGTAATTCTGTACTTGTTCTGATGGCTAACCTGACAAATGCTCATGACTTTCCTGACAGGAGACATGCAATACACACACATGCACACACACACACACACACACACACACACACACACATCCTAGTGGTGTTTAATATCTTGATACACTTATCAGGAAAATGTACGACCGCTAGCCAAGTAAACCATGGTCATTCATTAATTATAAGGACTGTCTACAAACATTTGGACACATTGTGTATTGTGTGCTTTATTTCTTCTAGGTTAGTAGACAGACACACACACACACACAGACACACACATACGCGTTTTTGTGTAATTTCAGGACACCAGACAAACTACCTACAAATGGGGACATCCCTTTCTGGAGGTTCCAGAAACAAATGAAACCTATTTTTGTGTTTCATATAATTCCCATATGATGTTTATCTGTTGATTTTTTCTGTATGTTCTTTTTTAAAAAAGTTCCTATTTTTCTGGTTTATGTGAAATTATGGGACACTTTCGGGTTTATGTGAACTTCCAGGACATACAATACACACACTTTCAAGTCTGCTACTACCAACATAATGGGGACATGTTAAAAGTTGGGACTTATTTTACACATGGACTACTGCAAATCAAGGACACAACAATTATAGGGTGTATCATAGCTTTCAAGGTGATGTATGGGCATGTTCTTAATTTTTTTATAATCTTAGTAGTTCAATATTCTAAAATATTGAAATGATTTATTCTAACTGTACATGTAGTGTACAGTTAAACTAATCAGACATATTATCAAAAAAAAAACATTTATTTGAATTTCCAACACAAGGTATAAAACAAAGTGCCACAGTTTTACAGCAGATTCTATAGATCACATGCATCTACATTTTGGTGGATGTTTAGTTTTTTACATCTGGAAGCTGTCCTTCACACTAAAATTTCCTGATGAATGAGCAAATAAAAATACTACAAAATGGAATAAAATATTTTACATGATCCAAAGAAGGATTTTATCCATCTCTTCTAAAGTGAATGCATGGGGCATTTTTTTGGACAATTACAATGTATTCACTTGGAACTTTGCATTGTGTTATTACAATTATGTTATTAATAACAATAGCTATAACAATAATAAAGCATCTATTTTTTTATATTTTATTATTATTATTATTTTATATTTTTTACATTTACTTTTATATTATCCTTCAGCCAATAATATATTGTATTAATAACGAGCCTAAAAAAAATAATACATGGCTCAATCCACTGCAAATTTTCTCTCTCAAACAATTAAAATAACAAATAGCATACTGGTGAATGGTGAACAGTGTAAGTATTCAATGACGGTTATATACTGAACAAAGAAGGTTTAAGAATATTGCTGGCTGAACTTTACCAACTTAAAAAAAACTGCATAGAACACATCTGATATGTCAGAATAAAAAAATAAATGAAATGACAACGTCTCCTTCGTTACATTCATACATTTGTCAGCTTACAAAGTCAGTATTTTACCCACACAGTTTTCTTTTGAGTGCCACTATTCTGTTCTTCACATAGTACTTGATGGCCACCCAGTCACGGTTTCTGAGAGCATCAGGTTCAGACAGCAAGCATGAGAGACAGTCTTTCTTACCAGGGACTCGGCCACTCTTTATACAATGCATTAGGTGTTTCTCAACAGCATGTACCTCATCATCTGACCACTTCTTCCTGCTTTGTGGAATGTCTGTTGACAGAAATGAGATCTGAGTCACAAAACACAAAATGTACATAAAAACAAATTAATATTAGAGGGGCATGGAGTCAATCAGTCTGTGGCACTGCTCAGGTGTTATATGAGAGCCCAGGCTGCTCTGATAGTGGTCTTCAGCTCTTCTGCATTGTTGGGTCTGGTGTACTGCATCTTCCTCTTCACAATACCCCATAGATTTTCTATGTGGTTAAGGTCAGGTGAGTTTTCAGACCAATTAAGAACAGGGAGACCATGGTCCTTAAACCAGGTACTGGTAGCTTTGGCACTGTGTGCAGGTGCCAAGTCCTTTTTGAAAATGAAAACTGCATCTCCATAAAGTTGGTCAGCAGCAGGAAGCATGAAGTGCTGAAATTCCCTGGTAGACGGCTGCGTTGACCTTGGACCTCAGAAAACACAGTGGACCAACACCAGCAGATGACATGGCACCCCACACCATCACTGACTGTGGAAACTTTACACTGGACCTCAAGCAACGTGGATTCTGTGCCTCTCCTCTCTTCCTCCAGACCTTGATTTCCAAAGAAAATGCAAAATTTACTTTCATCAGAGAACATTACTGTGGACCACTCAGCAGCAGTCCAGTCCTTTGTGTCTTTAGCCCAGGGGCGAGACACTTCTGACAAGTGTCTTGTTCAAGAGTGGCTTCACACAAGGAATGCGACAGCTGAAACTCATGTCTTGCATATGTCTGTGTGGTGGTTCTTGAAGCACTGACTCCAACTGCAGTCCAGTCTTTGTGACTCTCCCCACATTTTTGAAAGGGTTTTGTTTCACAACCCTCTCCAGGGTGCGGTTATCCCTATTGCTTGTACACTTTCTTCTGCCACATCTTTTCCTTCCCTTCGCCTCTCTATTAATGAGCTTGGACACAGAGCTCTGTGAACAGCCAGCCTCTTTAGCAATGACCTTTTGTGTCTTCCTCTGTTTGTGTAAGGTGTCAGTGGTCGTCTTTTGGACATCTGTCAAGTCAGCAGTCTTCAACATGAGTGTGTAGCCTACAGAACTAGACTGAGAGACCATTTAAAGGCCTTTGCAGGTGTTTTGAGTTAATTAGCTGATTAGAGTGTGGCAGCAGGTTCAATATTGAACCTTTTCACAATATTCTAATTTTCTGAGAAACTGAATTTGAGGTTTTCATTAGTTGTCAGTTATAATCATCAAATTAAAAGAAATAAACACTTGAAATATCAGTCTGTGTGTAATGATGAATATAATAGGAAATGTTTTCCGGTTTGCAAGAGCACTGTTCGTTGCCTGACGTGGTTTTCCTCACACAAAATTATTTTCTCTGCTCGCAAATTTTTTACTGGCTCCGCTGGTATAGATTAGGCTAAATTTAAAATAAATAATTATTAATAAATAATTAAAATAATTTTAAATAAAAATTCCCCAAGGATGGAATTCTCTCGCCTGGGTATGCTCCGGACCCACCGCGTCCCTGAACTGTATACGAGGTTAAAGGCAGTGAACGAATGAATGTGTGAAACTGAAAATGTTCTAGCTTTCCCACTGTTACTAGCACTGTTCTAAGCCTTCTAATGGGTTACGTGCAGTATGATTATAGCTGAGCACTTGGGAGTGTTCATTCATTTATTTATTTATTATTTTTAATTCTTGTTAATTCATCTTTTTACTCTTTTTGCTTCTTTAAACGCTTGAGGAGGTAATGCCATAAGAATGTTTCAATAACACGACAAAGACATCATTACATTTATGTGGTAAGGAAATGTTATTGTTCCAGTGAAATCTTTCCTTGTGAATTTGAGTAATGTGAATACTATATGTGCATATATATGTTGTATAGTAATGAACAATTGGTGCATTCAGTCTATATTTTAGAAGGATGTCCTTGTCACAGTGTGACAATGTTAATATCACAATAAATAGAGATTGATCAATATAGAAAACTCTTTCATGAAATTTTTTTTGGCCATATCGCCCAGCTCTACTTGGTTGTGTGTTTTAAATGGATAAGACGGGAATAAGTGTTTCAAAACAAGTTTAGTTTATAAACCTAGCGCTAGCTTTAGCTTCGCATAGCTGTTTAAGATGGAAATGAATATTCAATAAGTAGCTGGAGACTCTTAAACAGACCCATTTAAGGTGGAACTAAACGCTTAAATACAAAAATTGTGAATAGGATGCAAGGATCTGCCTTTTAAACTGATGATTACGGTTGAAGGGAAAATAACACCAGCCTTGTCTAGTCTAAATTTTAATGTGGTGTAGATATTACTTTCTTGTAAATGCAGGGAAAATGGTGGTGGCTCTTTATATTTTTGCCCTCCCCTTAAGTAGGTAAATGTTTAGTGACATCACACGGTTTGTTTGCTTTAAACAGATAAAGTGGAATAACAGTTGCTTCAAAAAGCTTAAAAGCTATAGCGCTAGTTTCGGCTTTTAAGGTGAAACAGAATTCAAGAACCTGGCGAATAACGCCAATATGACTCATAAACCGACACATGTAAGGTGGAACAAAATGTTTGACTACAAAAATTGTGGATAAGATCTGCCTCCTAAACAACATTTATGGTGGAAAGGAAAGTTGATAAGTAACACCAGCCATGTCTAGTGGAAATATTTCAGGTGGATTTGGACAGATAAGTAAATGTGTATAATGGAGGGAAATCACGGCCACGTTCACTTATTTTGCGTAGATATAGATGTTATAGTGAATCGATGAACACTTTTCTGTGTAAATATGTTGATTATGGCACACTCTTCTTGTCTCTTGCTTGTTCGTTCAGTTTTCCTCAAACTGGCAACTGCTCGAACTTCACGTCTGAAGAGGAGGGGGAGGAGCTCTCCCCACTGTATTATAGTTTTTATTTAAATGCTTCGTGTCCGTATTACAGATTGCTTCTTTAAAGTCAGAGTCACTACATTTTTTTTTGTTCAGTGTACCAGCACAACACACACTAACACACCACCACCACGTCAGTGTCACTGCAGCACTGAGAATGATCCACCACCACATCACACCTGCTCTGTGGGGGTCCTGAGCGCTGAGGGACAGGGGGGTAAAAAATATTCAGAATAACTGAAGAACTACAAAGTGCTACTGTGTGGTCAGTGGAACTGGGTGAATGGGCAGAGTGTAGAAAACTGGAGGACAATGAAGTGACCAGTTGGTCTATGTGCCATAGAAATAAAATTGCAAGATTGTTTTCCCTTACCATTGCTTTGTGTTGAACTTGGTTCTTGTAGATGACTTTGGTCAGAAAAGGATTCTGAGATTTTCTGCTTTTCTCCTTTTCTGTTATGCTGATCTAAATACAAAATAAATACATACAATTTACACTAATGTAAATCACCAGCCTACAACTTTTAAATATAGTGCTTGTACAAAATAAGACTATTTCAAAGCCATCCTAAAACTGCAAGCCACATACTATAGTATACATTATATTTGGCCAAATGCGTTACACCATATACTTTTTTTAATGTTAAAACCAATTTAATTCATGGTGCAATATAATCTATAATTCTGATCAATGCACAAGCACAATGAAACAGCCTACTCCAAAAACACTAATCTGGAAATGTCAAAATAGGTATGAACGCAACAACCACATCAGAGTGCTTTACCAGGCAGAGAGGAAGAAGATATGTTAAACAAAAAGATCAGACAAAAAAAAAAAAAAAGTCACTCAAGACTGAATATATAATTTTGGCCTCAGCTATCAAATATACAACTTGTTAACCTAAGCTTACCATTTGGATCTGAGGTGCGTGGATTTTCTAAAGTTGATGGCTGAGGAGCTCTTGGGCTCTGGCTTTCCGGAAGGTCTTCTATCTCTGCCTCATCACTTGACGTATTAGCATCAGTGTCTTCAATTTCATCTAATCACGTATAGAACTGGTTAGTGAAAATGATCTTGCAAAATACAGGAGTATCAAAAACATTTCACTTTGCCAAATTATCATCACATTAAATGACCCACTGGACCTGATCTTACTGCACTTCCTAAATACTAGTTTTATAAATAAATTTTATGTTCCTCTACCTTTTGGATCAATTACGATGTCATCCAGCTGAACACCCTGGATTTCTGACAGTGCCCCTCTCTCCATTGCGATAAGAAGCTTGCTCATTTTAGCAAGTTGCAAAGTACTTTCAGGCAGACGGTAGTATTGACGATGAATCCTAATGTCATGACCCAAAAAGTTGGCAAGCTGATCCATTTCATTTTCTTTTAAATTTAACACTGTTGACAAAGTTGCAATCTGTTTACGTAACTTTGTTGATGAAAGAGCTGTTGGATTTCTTGCACCACAGGCTTCTGCATACTCACGCAAAGCATCCGATCCACGATAAGATGAGAGAGCATTTGGACGTGCAAAAAGGTGTACATTCTCACTTGGTACCTGACAAATTCTTCTTTTCTCAATGAGGAGATCCATGCAACTGACCATCTCTGGTGTCAACAGTACCGGCACCATCCTGCCCCTCTTTCCACGAATTTCCACCCTTTGAAAATGTTTACAGAGACTCTTTTCAAAATCGCTAAGCCCAGTTGCCAGGTCTTCGTGAATTGGTGACTGTTCTCTTGAAACATAGGACTCTAGTTTCAACCTTGCTGTTTCTCCACCCCTCCTTCTGTTAAAAAGTATGACTCTGGTAAGTGTCAGTTTGCATAAGCTTGCATAGCTTTTGACATCAGAATTTTCCTTCAGAGCATTCTTATATTTCTCCATCTCTGTTTTTAAAAAAGAATGCAACGTCTTCACATCTTCAGTGAATGGCAAAATTTGTGGCTTGTTCATTTTTGCCTCATTGAGGGTTGTTCCTGCTGCAGCTGAGATTGATTCGTTCCATTTATACTCTTGCAAAACTCTGAAGTTTCGCGCATCCTGAGCAAGCTGCTCTTGTCCCACCATTATTGCATTGCATTCCACAGAAGTTGCAATTTTTGCTAAACTATGGCCAAGTTTTAGAGCGAGTGAAGGAGTCTTGTATGTATTTGTTTCCTCACAGTGTCCAGCAACACTTCTCACTGCTTTGATGACATGGGGGAAATTGGATGGCAATACAAAATCTTCCATGCACTTCATAGGTGTCATTGTTCTTGCCTCAAACAGCAGACGTCCTACTTCTCTCATTTTTTGTCGAATGTAATCATTTTTTGTGGAACTTGGGTTGAGTTTGTTGAACATCTGTTCTCCCAACAGAAGTATGTATTTATCTTTCCTGATCAAATCAGAAATTTGATCATGCTTCATTTGGCATACGACTGTTTTCCAAAATCCTTTGGACAGATCGGGAGAAGGGGCAAATGCCATGTAACTGAGTGACTGCACATGCTTTTTGCCAGTGCTAGACTCATTAATACTGGAATTCTGTGGACAGTTTCTAATGTGCCTCCAAAGTGACTTTCTTGCATACAGACCCTGGCAGTGGATGCAATGTGTAAAGTCATGAGTGAATGCAGGTTTTTTAGGTCTCCTACAGGCCACCAAATCACCCTTACCCTCACTGGATACAACAGCATTGTGCACAAAATTTCCTCTGCTTATTAACAAACGCAGGCGCACTCGCCTCTCTTTTGATTTTTTATCAAAGCTGAATGCTTTAGCCACATCTGACTCATTGCGATGTACATACTGCAGATGCCTTGAAATTTTAGAGAATGGCTTCTCACAATATAGACAATACTGCTGCTTCTTATATCTCCAGCCTGTATTTGAGGATGGCATTGATGCTACATGAACAGAACTCTTGTTTTCTGTTTCTGTTAGAGAGATTAGATTTGAGGTGCTGACATTATTTCTTGCATTGCTGACCTCACTCTGGGTTCTGTTGTGTGGCTTGGATAATTTCATTTTGAGGTCACTGTTGTTTATGTTGACTTTCTCTTTGTTTCTCTTTAATTTCTTGTGGGAAACATGACTCTGAGAATCAGATGTGCTACAGCTAGAAGCCTCAGAAAGGTCACCATCTACATGTGGATCATAGTCGTCGTCACTATCCGTGTACTGCGAGTAGTCAGAGGAATCATCCATTTTAGTGAAAATCTATGAAAATGAAACCATAATTGTTTATTGAGCCATGAAAAAAACAAGTTTGGAGCCTTATCTTAAAAGACAATTCATTTTTCAACACAATAGTTAATGTTAAAAAGCCCATTATAGCTGATTTCTAACAAACCTGTCTTATAACATCTATTTGTGCTTCTAGAATTTCTGCTCTGTTCTTATGAGGCACGCAACAAGGCTGAAAGTAAAACAATAAAAAGCAAAATCCTCATCTCGAATTGTACTTTTCATAGAGATTTCTCGTGTAAAATAACTCTAGATGCTGTTTCTCTGCTGTGAGCAGAGAGAGAGAATCCTAACAGTGGACAGAGACATTTTTTCTTTTTTGTTTTTTTTTTTTAAAACAGGCTTCAGAAATGCATTAGATCAGTTCTGAGCACGCAAAACTACTGAAAAGCAGCAAATGATGAGGAAACATCCTCAGAGTTGTATATTAATAAAGGTGTGTTTCGATTAAAACCGTGAACGCCCCCTTTAACTACACCAAGATATTTTAGCCCAAAACAGTGCTGGAATTTTGGTGTCAGGACAATCGTTGGGTAAGGGCAGCACTGATGTAGTAGCCCTTAATGGAAAGAAATACTGAAATGCCTAGCTTACTATTATATGAAAATAGGTTCATTTTTTACCTGTGAAGCAGTAGCCTCCACTTTTGGCTCCTCGGTGGCCAAAGAAGTTTCAGGTTCAGCGCCGTACTTGGCAAGCTTTGCGCTCCGTATGATTCTGCTGTCAGTCTAAATGAATATAGGCATAGTAATATTAAAACAATAACAGAAAATGACCACAAAACTGACTATTAAAATCTAAAACAAGGATCAACAATAATTTATTCAAAGTGATTTACGCCAAGGTGTAAAATTAGGACACAACACACACCCCGTTTCTGGTACAGTCCAATGTCAGGACATTTGAGACTTCCCTCAGGTCAAAACATTTTACCCCAGAAAAGCCTTGGAGCATCATTATTAGGACAGTTATTTAATATTATTATTAAACTTAGTTTATAAATAGCTGTCCAAATAGAGTGTATGGATAATCCATTTCTACCTGTGCTGCCATGATTTCTGCTCTCCGCTCATGAGAAATCAGCGAAAGATCCGGACCTTCAGGTGATTTGTTAATGTTTTTGTCCTGCAAGGTGTGAGACAAAGACCAGTCAGACATTTCATGCTGCTTACTTTCATTGCTCATGGGAAAAAAACAAAATGACAACAATAAGGACTAAGAGAAGCAACAGCTTTCATTTTGGCAATATCGTTCACGTCATGATGCAAAATTAGGACCCGACACACACCCTTTGTCTGGTACGATGCAAATTCAGGACAATTTAGATATTAAAAGGGGACGTCTACGATTGTGGGGAAATGCTGTTCTCTCTGGTTTGTTTACACTCAGAAGCTGTGCGTCTTTTAAGGTGGAACAGTGTGTTTGGGGAAAAATAACTGATAGTACGCAGCTGAAGTTTGACTTGTCTGTAAGCTTGCTTTCACTATTTGAATTACCACAGAAACCCATATGTAACTCGAGCTGTAGAGTTTGTAATAATGTCGGTATGTGTTTTATTTCATGCAGTTTGCCATCTCCTGAATTTGGACAGTCCACCTTAAGAAATCCAAAACAGTAAAAATAAGTCAGTGTTACCCACCTATGGAACAGACACAGAGCATCATCCTCATCTCGAATTGTACTTTTCATAGAGATTGTATAGAGATTTCTCGTGTAAAATAACTCTAGATGCTGTTTCTCTGCTGCGAGCAGAGAGAGAGAATCCTAACAGTGGACAGAGACATTTTTTCTTTTTTGTTTTTTTTAAAAACAGGCTTCAGAAATGCATTAGATCAGTTCTGAGCACGCAAAACTACTGAAAAGCAGCAAATGATGAGGAAACATCCTCAGAGTTGTATATTAATAAAGGTGTGTTTCGATTAAAACCGTGAACGCCCCCTTTAACTACACCAAGATATTTTAGCCCAAAACAGTGCTGGAATTTTGGTGTCAGGACAATCGTTGGGTAAGGGCAGCACTGATGTAGTAGCCCTTAATGGAAAGAAATACTGAAATGCCTAGCTTAGTATTATATGAATATAGGTTCATTTTTTACCTGTGAAGCAGTAGCCTCCACTTTTGGCTCCTCGGTGGCCAAAGAAGTTTCAGGTTCAGCACCGTACTTGGCAAGCTTTGCGCGCCGCATGATTCTGCTGTCAGTCTAAATGAATATAGGCATAGTAATATTAAAACAATAACAGAAAATGACCACAAAACTGACTATTAAAATCTAAAACAAGGATCAACAATAATTTATTCAAAGTGATTTACGCCAAGGTGTAAAATTAGGACACAACACACACCCCGTTTCTGGTACAGTCCAATGTCAGGACATTTGAGACTTCCCTCAGGTCAAAACATTTTACCCCAGAAAAGCCTTGGAGCATCATTATTAGGACAGTTATTTAATATTATTATTAAACTTAGTTTATAAATAGCTGTCCAAATAGAGTGTATGGATAATCCATTTCTACCTGTGCTGCCATGATTTCTGCTCTCCGCTCATGAGAAATCAGCGAAAGATCCGGACCTTCAGGTGATTTGTTAATGTTTTTGTCCTGCAAGGTGTGAGACAAAGACCAGTCAGACATTTCATGCTGCTTACTTTCATTGCTCATGGGAAAAAAACAAAATGACAACAATAAGGACTAAGAGAAGCAACAGCTTTCATTTTGGCAATATCGTTCACGTCATGATGCAAAATTAGGACCCGACACACACCCTTTGTCTGGTACGATGCAAATTCAGGACAATTTAGATATTAAAAGGGGACGTCTACGATTGTGGGGAAATGCTGTTCTCTCTGGTTTGTTTACACTCAGAAGCTGTGCGTCTTTTAAGGTGGAACAGTGTGTTTGGGGAAAAATAACTGATAGTACGCAGCTGAAGTTTGACTTGTCTGTAAGCTTGCTTTCACTATTTGAATTACCACAGAAACCCATATGTAACTCGAGCTGTAGAGTTTGTAATAATGTCGGTATGTGTTTTATTTCATGCAGTTTGCCATCTCCTGAATTTGGACAGTCCACCTTAAGAAATCCAAAACAGTAAAAATAAGTCAGTGTTACCCACCTATGGAACAGACACAGAGCATCATCCTCATCTCGAATTGTACTTTTCATAGAGATTGTATAGAGATTTCTCGTGTAAAATAACTCTAGATGCCGTTTCTCTGCTGCGAGCAGAGAGAGAGAATCCTAACAGTGGACAGAGACATTTTTTCTTTTTTGTTTTTTTTAAAAACAGGCTTCAGAAATGCATTAGATCAGTTCTGAGCACGCAAAACTACTGAAAAGCAGCAAATGATGAGGAAACATCCTCAGAGTTGTATATTAATAAAGGTGTGTTTCGATTAAAACCGTGAACGCCCCCTTTAACTACACCAAGATATTTTAGCCCAAAACAGTGCTGGAATTTTGGTGTCAGGACAATCGTTGGGTAAGGGCAGCACTGATGTAGTAGCCCTTAATGGAAAGAAATACTGAAATGCCTAGCTTAGTATTATATGAATATAGGTTCATTTTTTACCTGTGAAGCAGTAGCCTCCACTTTTGGCTCCTCGGTGGCCAAAGAAGTTTCAGGTTCAGCACCGTACTTGGCAAGCTTTGCGCGCCGCATGATTCTGCTGTCAGTCTAAATGAATATAGGCATAGTAATATTAAAACAATAACAGAAAATGACCACAAAACTGACTATTAAAATCTAAAACAAGGATCAACAATAATTTATTCAAAGTGATTTACGCCAAGGTGTAAAATTAGGACACAACACACACCCCGTTTCTGGTACAGTCCAATGTCAGGACATTTGAGGCTTCCCTCAGGTCAAAACATTTTACCCCAGAAAAGCCTTGGAGCATCATTATTAGGACAGTTATTTAATATTATTATTAAACTTAGTTTATAAATAGCTGTCCAAATAGAGTGTATGGATAATCCATTTCTACCTGTGCTGCCATGATTTCTGCTCTCCGCTCATGAGAAATCAGCGAAAGATCCGGACCTTCAGGTGATTTGTTAATGTTTTTGTCCTGCAAGGTGTGAGACAAAGACCAGTCAGACATTTCATGCTGCTTACTTTCATTGCTCATGGGAAAAAAACAAAATGACAACAATAAGGACTAAGAGAAGCAACAGCTTTCATTTTGGCAATATCGTTCACGTCATGATGCAAAATTAGGACCCGACACACACCCTTTGTCTGGTACGATGCAAATTCAGGACAATTTAGATATTAAAAGGGGACGTCTACGATTGTGGGGAAATGCTGTTCTCTCCGGTTTGTTTACACTCAGAAGCTGTGCGTCTTTTAAGGTGGAACAGTGTGTTTGGGGAAAAATAACTGATAGTACGCAGCTGAAGTTTGACTTGTCTGTAAGCTTGCTTTCACTATTTGAATTACCACAGAAACCCATATGTAACTCGAGCTGTAGAGTTTGTAATAATGTCGGTATGTGTTTTATTTCATGCAGTTTGCCATCTCCTGAATTTGGACAGTCCACCTTAAGAAATCCAAAACAGTAAAAATAAGTCAGTGTTACCCACCTATGGAACAGACATAGAGCATCATCCTCATCTCGAATTGTACTTTTCATAGAGATTGTATAGAGATTTCTCGTGTAAAATAACTCTAGATGCCGTTTCTCTGCTGCGAGCAGAGAGAGAGAATCCTAACAGTGGACAGAGACATTTTTTCTTTTTTGTTTTTTTTAAAAACAGGCTTCAGAAATGCATTAGATCAGTTCTGAGCACGCAAAACTACTGAAAAGCAGCAAATGATGAGGAAACATCCTCAGAGTTGTATATTAATAAAGGTGTGTTTCGATTAAAACCGTGAACGCCCCCTTTAACTACACCAAGATATTTTAGCCCAAAACAGTGCTGGAATTTTGGTGTCAGGACAATCGTTGGGTAAGGGCAGCACTGATGTAGTAGCCCTTAATGGAAAGAAATACTGAAATGCCTAGCTTAGTATTATATGAATATAGGTTCATTTTTTACCTGTGAAGCAGTAGCCTCCACTTTTGGCTCCTCGGTGGCCAAAGAAGTTTCAGGTTCAGCACCGTACTTGGCAAGCTTTGCGCGCCGCATGATTCTGCTGTCAGTCTAAATGAATATAGGCATAGTAATATTAAAACAATAACAGAAAATGACCACAAAACTGACTATTAAAATCTAAAACAAGGATCAACAATAATTTATTCAAAGTGATTTACGCCAAGGTGTAAAATTAGGACACAACACACACCCCGTTTCTGGTACAGTCCAATGTCAGGACATTTGAGGCTTCCCTCAGGTCAAAACATTTTACCCCAGAAAAGCCTTGGAGCATCATTATTAGGACAGTTATTTAATATTATTATTAAACTTAGTTTATAAATAGCTGTCCAAATAGAGTGTATGGATAATCCATTTCTACCTGTGCTGCCATGATTTCTGCTCTCCGCTCATGAGAAATCAGCGAAAGATCCGGACCTTCAGGTGATTTGTTAATGTTTTTGTCCTGCAAGGTGTGAGACAAAGACCAGTCAGACATTTCATGCTGCTTACTTTCATTGCTCATGGGAAAAAAACAAAATGACAACAATAAGGACTAAGAGAAGCAACAGCTTTCATTTTGGCAATATCGTTCACGTCATGATGCAAAATTAGGACCCGACACACACCCTTTGTCTGGTACGATGCAAATTCAGGACAATTTAGATATTAAAAGGGGACGTCTACGATTGTGGGGAAATGCTGTTCTCTCTGGTTTGTTTACACTCAGAAGCTGTGCGTCTTTTAAGGTGGAACAGTGTGTTTGGGGAAAAATAACTGATAGTACGCAGCTGAAGTTTGACTTGTCTGTAAGCTTGCTTTCACTATTTGAATTACCACAGAAACCCATATGTAACTCGAGCTGTAGAGTTTGTAATAATGTCGGTATGTGTTTTATTTCATGCAGTTTGCCATCTCCTGAATTTGGACAGTCCACCTTAAGAAATCCAAAACAGTAAAAATAAGTCAGTGTTACCCACCTATGGAACAGACACAGAGCATCATCCTCATCTCGAATTGTACTTTTCATAGAGATTGTATAGAGATTTCTCGTGTAAAATAACTCTAGATGCTGTTTCTCTGCTGCGAGCAGAGAGAGAGAATCCTAACAGTGGACAGAGACATTTTTTCTTTTTTGTTTTTTTTAAAAACAGGCTTCAGAAATGCATTAGATCAGTTCTGAGCACGCAAAACTACTGAAAAGCAGCAAATGATGAGGAAACATCCTCAGAGTTGTATATTAATAAAGGTGTGTTTCGATTAAAACCGTGAACGCCCCCTTTAACTACACCAAGATATTTTAGCCCAAAACAGTGCTGGAATTTTGGTGTCAGGACAATCGTTGGGTAAGGGCAGCACTGATGTAGTAGCCCTTAATGGAAAGAAATACTGAAATGCCTAGCTTAGTA
Source organism: Hoplias malabaricus (assembly GCF_029633855.1). NCBI lineage: Eukaryota > Metazoa > Chordata > Actinopteri > Characiformes > Erythrinidae > Hoplias > Hoplias malabaricus. Next base: position 9,080 of record NW_027101107.1, on the reverse strand, counting down.
TTATATGAATATAGGTTCATTTTTTACCTGTGAAGCAGTAGCCTCCACTTTTGGCTCCTCGGTGGCCAAAGAAGTTTCAGGTTCAGCACCGTACTTGGCAAGCTTTGCGCGCCGCATGATTCTGCTGTCAGTCTAAATGAATATAGGCATAGTAATATTAAAACAATAACAGAAAATGACCACAAAACTGACTATTAAAATCTAAAACAAGGATCAACAATAATTTATTCAAAGTGATTTACGCCAAGGTGTAAAATTAGGACACAACACACACCCCGTTTCTGGTACAGTCCAATGTCAGGACATTTGAGACTTCCCTCAGGTCAAAACATTTTACCCCAGAAAAGCCTTGGAGCATCATTATTAGGACAGTTATTTAATATTATTATTAAACTTAGTTTATAAATAGCTGTCCAAATAGAGTGTATGGATAATCCATTTCTACCTGTGCTGCCATGATTTCTGCTCTCCGCTCATGAGAAATCAGCGAAAGATCCGGACCTTCAGGTGATTTGTTAATGTTTTTGTCCTGCAAGGTGTGAGACAAAGACCAGTCAGACATTTCATGCTGCTTACTTTCATTGCTCATGGGAAAAAAACAAAATGACAACAATAAGGACTAAGAGAAGCAACAGCTTTCATTTTGGCAATATCGTTCACGTCATGATGCAAAATTAGGACCCGACACACACCCTTTGTCTGGTACGATGCAAATTCAGGACAATTTAGATATTAAAAGGGGACGTCTACGATTGTGGGGAAATGCTGTTCTCTCTGGTTTGTTTACACTCAGAAGCTGTGCGTCTTTTAAGGTGGAACAGTGTGTTTGGGGAAAAATAACTGATAGTACGCAGCTGAAGTTTGACTTGTCTGTAAGCTTGCTTTCACTATTTGAATTACCACAGAAACCCATATGTAACTCGAGCTGTAGAGTTTGTAATAATGTCGGTATGTGTTTTATTTCATGCAGTTTGCCATCTCCTGAATTTGGACAGTCCACCTTAAGAAATCCAAAACAGTAAAAATAAGTCAGTGTTACCCACCTATGGAACAGACAGAGCATCATCCTCATCTCGAATTGTACTTTTCATAGAGATTGTATAGAGATTTCTCGTGTAAAATAACTCTAGATGCCGTTTCTCTGCTGCGAGCAGAGAGAGAGAATCCTAACAGTGGACAGAGACATTTTTTCTTTTTTTAAAAACAGGCTTCAGAAATGCATTAGATCAGTTCTGAGCACGCAAAACTACTGGAAAGCAGCAAATGATGAGGAAACATCCTCAGAGTTGTATATTAATAAAGGTGTGTTTCGATTAAAACCGTGAACGCCCCCTTTAACTACACCAAGATATTTTAGCCCAAAACAGTGCTGGAATTTTGGTGTCAGGACAATCGTTGGGTAAGGGCAGCACTGATGTAGTAGCCCTTAATGGAAAGAAATACTGAAATGCCTAGCTTACTATTATATGAAAATAGGTTCATTTTTTACCTGTGCAGCAGTAGCCTCCACTTTTGGCTCCTCGGTGGCCAAAGAAGTTTCAGGTTCAGCGCCGTACTTGGCAAGCTTTGCGCTCCGTATGATTCTGCTGTCAGTCTAAATGAATATAGGCATAGTAATATTAAAACAATAACAGAAAATGACCACAAAACTGACCATTAAAATCTAAAACAAGGATCAACAATAATTTATTCAAAGTGATTTACGCCAAGGTGTAAAATTAGGACACGACACACACCCCGTTTCTGGTACAGTCCAATGTCAGGACATTTGAGGCTTCCCTCAGGTCAAAACATTTTACCCCAGAAAAGTCTTGGAGCATCATTATTAGGACAGTTATTTAATATTATTATTAAACTTAGTTTATAAATAGCTGTCCAAATAGAGTGTATGGATAATCCATTTCTACCTGTGCTGCCATGATTTCTGCTCTCCGCTCATGAGAAATCAGCGAAAGATCCGGACCTTCAGGTGATTTGTTAATGTTTTTGTCCTGCAAGGTGTGAGACAAAGACCAGTCAGACATTTCATGCTGCTTACTTTCATTGCTCATGGGAAAAAAACAAAATGACAACAATAAGGACTAAGAGAAGCAACAGCTTTCATTTTGGCAATATCGTTCACGTCATGATGCAAAATTAGGACCCGACACACACCCTTTGTCTGGTACGATGCAAATTCAGGACAATTTAGATATTAAAAGGGGACGTCTACGATTGTGGGGAAATGCTGTTCTCTCCGGTTTGTTTACACTCAGAAGCTGTGCGTCTTTTAAGGTGGAACAGTGTGTTTGGGGAAAAATAACTGATAGTACGCAGCTGAAGTTTGACTTGTCTGTAAGCTTGCTTTCACTATTTGAATTACCACAGAAACCCATATGTAACTCGAGCTGTAGAGTTTGTAATAATGTCGGTATGTGTTTTATTTCATGCAGTTTGCCATCTCCTGAATTTGGACAGTCCACCTTAAGAAATCCAAAACAGTAAAAATAAGTCAGTGTTACCCACCTATGGAACAGACATAGAGCATCATCCTCATCTCGAATTGTACTTTTCATAGAGATTGTATAGAGATTTCTCGTGTAAAATAACTCTAGATGCCGTTTCTCTGCTGCGAGCAGAGAGAGAGAATCCTAACAGTGGACAGAGACATTTTTTCTTTTTTGTTTTTTTTAAAAACAGGCTTCAGAAATGCATTAGATCAGTTCTGAGCACGCAAAACTACTGAAAAGCAGCAAATGATGAGGAAACATCCTCAGAGTTGTATATTAATAAAGGTGTGTTTCGATTAAAACCGTGAACGCCCCCTTTAACTACACCAAGATATTTTAGCCCAAAACAGTGCTGGAATTTTGGTGTCAGGACAATCGTTGGGTAAGGGCAGCACTGATGTAGTAGCCCTTAATGGAAAGAAATACTGAAATGCCTAGCTTACTATTATATGAAAAAAGGTTCATTTTTTACCTGTGAAGCAGTAGCCTCCACTTTTGGCTCCTCGGTGGCCAAAGAAGTTTCAGGTTCAGCGCCGTACTTGGCAAGCTTTGCGCTCCGTATGATTCTGCTGTCAGTCTAAATGAATATAGGCATAGTAATATTAAAACAATAACAGAAAATGACCACAAAACTGACTATTAAAATCTAAAACAAGGATCAACAATAATTTATTCAAAGTGATTTACGCCAAGGTGTAAAATTAGGACACAACACACACCCCGTTTCTGGTACAGTCCAATGTCAGGACATTTGAGACTTCCCTCAGGTCAAAACATTTTACCCCAGAAAAGCCTTGGAGCATCATTATTAGGACAGTTATTTAATATTATTATTAAACTTAGTTTATAAATAGCTGTCCAAATAGAGTGTATGGATAATCCATTTCTACCTGTGCTGCCATGATTTCTGCTCTCCGCTCATGAGAAATCAGCGAAAGATCCGGACCTTCAGGTGATTTGTTAATGTTTTTGTCCTGCAAGGTGTGAGACAAAGACCAGTCAGACATTTCATGCTGCTTACTTTCATTGCTCATGGGAAAAAAACAAAATGACAACAATAAGGACTAAGAGAAGCAACAGCTTTCATTTTGGCAATATCGTTCACGTCATGATGCAAAATTAGGACCCGACACACACCCTTTGTCTGGTACGATGCAAATTCAGGACAATTTAGATATTAAAAGGGGACGTCTACGATTGTGGGGAAATGCTGTTCTCTCTGGTTTGTTTACACTCAGAAGCTGTGCGTCTTTTAAGGTGGAACAGTGTGTTTGGGGAAAAATAACTGATAGTACGCAGCTGAAGTTTGACTTGTCTGTAAGCTTGCTTTCACTATTTGAATTACCACAGAAACCCATATGTAACTCGAGCTGTAGAGTTTGTAATAATGTCGGTATGTGTTTTATTTCATGCAGTTTGCCATCTCCTGAATTTGGACAGTCCACCTTAAGAAATCCAAAACAGTAAAAATAAGTCAGTGTTACCCACCTATGGAACAGACACAGAGCATCATCCTCATCTCGAATTGTACTTTTCATAGAGATTGTATAGAGATTTCTCGTGTAAAATAACTCTAGATGCCGTTTCTCTGCTGCGAGCAGAGAGAGAGAATCCTAACAGTGGACAGAGACATTTTTTCTTTTTTGTTTTTTTTAAAAACAGGCTTCAGAAATGCATTAGATCAGTTCTGAGCACGCAAAACTACTGAAAAGCAGCAAATGATGAGGAAACATCCTCAGAGTTGTATATTAATAAAGGTGTGTTTCGATTAAAACCGTGAACGCCCCCTTTAACTACACCAAGATATTTTAGCCCAAAACAGTGCTGGAATTTTGGTGTCAGGACAATCGTTGGGTAAGGGCAGCACTGATGTAGTAGCCCTTAATGGAAAGAAATACTGAAATGCCTAGCTTAGTATTATATGAATATAGGTTCATTTTTTACCTGTGAAGCAGTAGCCTCCACTTTTGGCTCCTCGGTGGCCAAAGAAGTTTCAGGTTCAGCACCGTACTTGGCAAGCTTTGCGCGCCGCATGATTCTGCTGTCAGTCTAAATGAATATAGGCATAGTAATATTAAAACAATAACAGAAAATGACCACAAAACTGACTATTAAAATCTAAAACAAGGATCAACAATAATTTATTCAAAGTGATTTACGCCAAGGTGTAAAATTAGGACACAACACACACCCCGTTTCTGGTACAGTCCAATGTCAGGACATTTGAGACTTCCCTCAGGTCAAAACATTTTACCCCAGAAAAGCCTTGGAGCATCATTATTAGGACAGTTATTTAATATTATTATTAAACTTAGTTTATAAATAGCTGTCCAAATAGAGTGTATGGATAATCCATTTCTACCTGTGCTGCCATGATTTCTGCTCTCCGCTCATGAGAAATCAGCGAAAGATCCGGACCTTCAGGTGATTTGTTAATGTTTTTGTCCTGCAAGGTGTGAGACAAAGACCAGTCAGACATTTCATGCTGCTTACTTTCATTGCTCATGGGAAAAAAACAAAATGACAACAATAAGGACTAAGAGAAGCAACAGCTTTCATTTTGGCAATATCGTTCACGTCATGATGCAAAATTAGGACCCGACACACACCCTTTGTCTGGTACGATGCAAATTCAGGACAATTTAGATATTAAAAGGGGACGTCTACGATTGTGGGGAAATGCTGTTCTCTCTGGTTTGTTTACACTCAGAAGCTGTGCGTCTTTTAAGGTGGAACAGTGTGTTTGGGGAAAAATAACTGATAGTACGCAGCTGAAGTTTGACTTGTCTGTAAGCTTGCTTTCACTATTTGAATTACCACAGAAACCCATATGTAACTCGAGCTGTAGAGTTTGTAATAATGTCGGTATGTGTTTTATTTCATGCAGTTTGCCATCTCCTGAATTTGGACAGTCCACCTTAAGAAATCCAAAACAGTAAAAATAAGTCAGTGTTACCCACCTATGGAACAGACAGAGCATCATCCTCATCTCGAATTGTACTTTTCATAGAGATTGTATAGAGATTTCTCGTGTAAAATAACTCTAGATGCCGTTTCTCTGCTGCGAGCAGAGAGAGAGAATCCTAACAGTGGACAGAGACATTTTTTCTTTTTTTAAAAACAGGCTTCAGAAATGCATTAGATCAGTTCTGAGCACGCAAAACTACTGGAAAGCAGCAAATGATGAGGAAACATCCTCAGAGTTGTATATTAATAAAGGTGTGTTTCGATTAAAACCGTGAACGCCCCCTTTAACTACACCAAGATATTTTAGCCCAAAACAGTGCTGGAATTTTGGTGTCAGGACAATCGTTGGGTAAGGGCAGCACTGATGTAGTAGCCCTTAATGGAAAGAAATACTGAAATGCCTAGCTTACTATTATATGAAAATAGGTTCATTTTTTACCTGTGCAGCAGTAGCCTCCACTTTTGGCTCCTCGGTGGCCAAAGAAGTTTCAGGTTCAGCGCCGTACTTGGCAAGCTTTGCGCTCCGTATGATTCTGCTGTCAGTCTAAATGAATATAGGCATAGTAATATTAAAACAATAACAGAAAATGACCACAAAACTGACCATTAAAATCTAAAACAAGGATCAACAATAATTTATTCAAAGTGATTTACGCCAAGGTGTAAAATTAGGACACGACACACACCCCGTTTCTGGTACAGTCCAATGTCAGGACATTTGAGGCTTCCCTCAGGTCAAAACATTTTACCCCAGAAAAGTCTTGGAGCATCATTATTAGGACAGTTATTTAATATTATTATTAAACTTAGTTTATAAATAGCTGTCCAAATAGAGTGTATGGATAATCCATTTCTACCTGTGCTGCCATGATTTCTGCTCTCCGCTCATGAGAAATCAGCGAAAGATCCGGACCTTCAGGTGATTTGTTAATGTTTTTGTCCTGCAAGGTGTGAGACAAAGACCAGTCAGACATTTCATGCTGCTTACTTTCATTGCTCATGGGAAAAAAACAAAATGACAACAATAAGGACTAAGAGAAGCAACATGAACATCGCTTACACCCAAATATAAAATAAGGACTGGACATACGGATATTGCTTAATATATAACACATGAATTCCAAACTTGGTAATATTTTATCAAAACTAATTTTTTGCTTCGTGTCAATATGCTTCAACATGCTTAACTGTGCCCCAGTGGTGAGTATTTTATGCTCATCAGGTCATGAAGGGTTTTGGTAATCTTTAAAATTGACAATGTAAACACGACAGACATGCAAGAGAACACAGACATTGTCTTAATCAGTGTTCAAGTGTTAAAGTCTAGAATGTTTAAGTCTGTCTGAAGATGTGTTTATAATTACTTATTTTTTATTTTTATTTTGTAAATATAAAAAAAAAAATTAGAATTGGCTGCTTTCAAGACAGGCGCAGAGACAAATTTTTAAAGGGACAATATGTATAGACACTCGAGATATATTTTAATCTTAAAGCATTTCATAACAAGCAGGTGAGCTGGTAACAAGAGTAGATCTATATTGGGTAAAAAGCTTCCATTGTTTTTAAGCAAAGATAGGTTGGTTCTCACCACTTTGTATTTTGAATTATTGTAAAAATATATAGTGTTCTATGCAGTACATTTCAAAATATACTGTACCTAATATAAAATCCAAATAAATCATGTTTTCTGTGCCACTGAAACAATGGACCATCCAAATTTTATCAGTGACGGGCAAAACCCTACACCTCTCCTAGGGCATCAGTGACCACTACATGGACGGCTTGCATATGTGAGTAGCTTCTATTGATGTGGATGTGAACATTACTATTTTTAGAGAAAAATGATGATGTCTTTCCCCAGGAAATCTATGGTTATTTCAGCAGGATGATGCCATGCCTCATTTGGTATGTGCTCCAACAGCATGAGCTTAACCTGCCTGTGTTCTAGATCTGTCTCCTATGATAATCACGATGGTAAACTTGGTTCTGTCCCCTGTGTGTTGCAGACATCAAATTTCCATTTCCAATTTTTTTATATTTAACAAATAGTTTAGTTGAAATAATACTACATAAAGTAAACAAAAATATTTAATGAATATCTTTTCCCTGTCCTTTAAATCTAATTAACAAGTTACAGATTTTGTTTTGTTGCATTTTTATAAAGTGTTCCATATTTTCATATAAAATATCATATAAACTCACCAGTGAACGCCAAGGCCAGGGGCTGTCTCCATAACTGTACGTTATTTCCTGCCCTGGGTCTATGTCCTTCATAGCAAATAAGCACAAATGTGGCTTGCCTTTAACCAGTATTTTTTTTATTTTACAATTTGCATTTTTGTGATCATCGTTTACTAATCGTCCTAAAGTCCCATCTTCTTTGGCAGCATCTATGCTGAAAAAGGAAATTCAGATATATTTAATTACAACACCAACTGCTAAAATTACAACTACTTAAGTATGACTCTTAAATAAATGTCAGTATGTCATTTATTCATGTAATTTAATTTTATCTGTTAGAAATTAACTCAGCTAGGATTTCCTAAAAGAAGGAAAGCTAGAATATCCTACATAACAGGCAGCCACTTACCACCAGCTACTCCCATTCCATTTAAAGTCAAACAAAAACCCATTTTGTTTTTCTGTATATTTTTTTTGTCTCTCTGAACTCTCTTTTTGAGAAATAAGTTGTCCTTGGTATTCAAGGACAAAGCTTCCTCTTTCTATCTTCACCAGAGCAAATACTCCCCTTCCTAAAATAAAGCAAAGGGGAAAATGTAAATGGAATTAATTTTTAAGAACTTCTAATTAAATGTCAAACTTTAAGAACTTAAGCAGAAATGATTAAATTGGAAAGACACCAAGCATACAAGACCTACCCACTGTTTGGTTAAATATAATGGCTTACAACGTCATGTGAAAAACAATGTACACTTTCTTTGAATTCTATCTGGGCGTCAAAAAATCCATTTTTTTTTATATTGCTTGGTGTAGTATTAGTCTTAATTTAATTGGCATAGGAACCACAGGGATGTGGGACATGTCCCATGCAAAATTGTAAAAGCCTGCATTTGTACGCCACATTAAATATACCACGGAAAGATAAAATATGCTTCTTTCCTTTTGAAAGTGTGCCACTATGGAGGCATATTTGGTGCAAAACCCCTGAGCACCAGTGACAGTGAAACATGTACTGGAGAAAATAGTCACATGTGTATTATTATAATTTGAAGTCACAGAGAAAATCTCCTCAGGAGTTGCAAACTCCTCTCCCACAAATACAATCACAAACTCTTAATTGCAGGTGCACAAATCTAATTCTACATACAATTCTACTAAGACAGAGCCAATTACTGCATGTGAAATTTAACCTTTAAACTTTTTTTCTTGTAACAGTAACACAATTTTAGAATCAAAACATTTTAAAGCTACAAGAAATGTCCTTCCCCCACCCCACAGACGTGCCCCTGAGGTTTAATATTTATAACTGTAATTATTGTAAATGTAGTATGTAATGTAAATATTCAGGCATACCTTTACATGAGTTGATAAATCTTTCTTCAAACCAAGGCTTGTCCTCGCAGGAAAGAATATGTTCTGTAGCATCTGCCACAGGATTTCGCC
>NW_027101106.1:0-14100 GCF_029633855.1 Hoplias malabaricus | reverse complement strand
CATGGTAAAACCTGAGGAGCTTCGGAGAAAGGGTCGCACTAATGAAGTCTGATCTCATTAAAAGATACACAGTGTGTGTTTTGGTGTGTGTGTGTGTGTGTGTGTGTCTGTGTCTGTGTCTGTGTGCACAATGACAGATAAACAAGAAAAAAGAGCTAAAGAGCCAAGGAAACAACAAGCATCTTATGTCTATCTCCACCAAAAATAAAAAATACATTTAAATCAAAGCAGATCATCCTCCAGTGTCAAACACAACGCACACAGACGTGGTCTGAAAGGATGAGGAGCTGAGAAAAGGAAATAGACACAAATAAAGAACATTGCTAGATCAGTGGAAGAAAGAAGCTGCTCGTGTTTTTTCCTCTGAGCAAAGAGAGAGACAGAGAGAGAACAGAGAGGGACCGAGAGAGAAAGAGAGTGAGAGAGTGATGTGATTTGACTTGGCGTCTAATTCACCTGCCCACAGCAGTGACACTGAGGAAACTGACAATGTGTTTAAAGCTGTGTTCAAAGGGACTTTTATGAGGCTTAACACGCCTCTCTCTCACTCTCTCTCTCTCTCTCTCTCTCTCTCTCTCTCTCTCTCTCTCTCTCTCTCTCTCTCCCCACTGCTGCTTTTAATAATTGGTTTGAACAAAGGGCTCTTTACGCAGCAGAAACACTCTTCACGACTGAATGAATGCATATGTCTCGGCCGCTTCTTGTTCATAGTGTCGCTGTTGTGTCTCCAAAAGAACTCCAGGCAAAGATAAACACTCCTAACATCTTTCATAGTCACTTCAAATAAACCTGAACCCTGCTTTTTGACATTTTAACTGACTCATGTAATGTTCAAACGGCAGCTTTTGAAACAGAGTTAGAATAAGGGCATTACTGTCACTGAAGAGAAGCAAGGTAGTGCCCCCTCGTGGTGAAATTCTGAACTGTGGGTGAGTGAATGAGTGGGTGGATGTTTAACTGAGAATGTGTGCGTGTGTGTGTGTGTGTGTGTGTGTGTGTGTGTGTGTGTGTGTGTGTGTGTGTGTGTGTGTGTGTGTTGTGAATTCTAGAGTCAGGGAAGGATGAAGTTAATGATTGTGTGTGTGACTGAGCAAATGTCTGAGTAGAAATACATGAGTGAATGAGTCAGCGAGGGAATGAGTGAGTGAGTATTTGAGTCAATGAATCAGTGTGAGATGAGGGTGAGTGTGTGAGTGAATGAGTGAGTGTGTCAGCCAGAGATTGAGTGAAATGATGTATGTAAGTGTGTGAATCACATACTTGATGGAATGCTTGAGGGAATGTGTGAATGTCCAGTGTGTGAGTGAGTGAATGAGTGAATCCTAGAATGAGTGAAGGAGGGTGTAAATGAATATGTATGTGTGTGAGTGAATGAGTGAATCCTAGAATGAGTGAAGGAGGGTGTAAATGAATATGTATGTGTGTGAGTGAATGAGTGAAAGGATGTGAGTGAGAGTATTAGCAAGTATTTGAGTGAGTGATTAAGTTGGTGAGTTTTTAAACATCTCATATCTTACACCCAGCCTTAGTGTATGATCTCACTAATGTTCTCCAGGCAGAATGCCAGCACATCCTCACAACCATCTTCCGACATCTGCTCTAGAGCCTCCGCAGCCGAGAGGAAGCTGGAACAAAGGGAGAGAACATGGTCCGAGTTCAGAGTGTGTCTCTGGATGTCTGATCTGGTTTTGGACATTCGTTTGCTGTGGGAGGAATTCAGAGCGCTGCTCAGGGTTGATTGCACCCGTAGCCTGAGGGTGGGCCGGTGTTTAGAGAGAGCCAGAGAAGAGAGAGAGAGAGAGAGAGAGAGAGAGAGAGAGAGAGAGAGAGAGAGAGAGAGAGAGAGAGAGAGAGATGCTTCGCTGAAGGCCAAAAAGACTTGTTGATGAGAAACTTCTGGAAGTTATAGACGTGTTTTCTATTCCAACTGCACTATTTAGCCTCCGTGTTTTCAAATCTAACATCTGTACATGTCCAACAGCATCAGCAGCGCATCAGATCTTCTCCTGACGGCTTTCTGACAGATGTTTTACTTTGTTTCCTCCGTATGATCCCACTGCCTGTTTGATCTTTGCTTGTAAGCTTGTCCTACTTTTATCCAAACTGCAGAGTTAGTTCCTCCCAGTGGGTCTCACTCTTTGGGTTTTTCTCCTTTAGAGCTGTGGTCCCTTTTGGTTCTTCTTCTTTTAGCTCTTAAAGATGTTGCTCTTTGGAGCCTTGGTTCCTCTCAGTGGTTCTTCCCCATGTTCTGGTGGAACTTTTGCTTTTGAGTCTTGGTTCCTCTGAGTGCTCCTTCTTCAGCAGTATTTTCTTTCGAGTCTTGGTTCCTCTAAGTGGTTCTTCTCCATGTTCTTGTGGAACTTTTGCTTTTGAGTCTCAATTCCTGTCAGTGGATCTTCTCTATGTTTTATGGTGCATTTCCTTCAGAGTCTTGGTTCCTCTCAGTGACTCTTTCCCATGTTCTTATGGAGCTTTTGTTTTCAGCCTTGGTTCATTTCATCGGTTCTTCCTCAGACCCTGAGTTGTTGTTGTTGTTGTTGTTGTCCGAGTCTTGGTTCCTCTCAGTGGTTCTTCTCCATTTTCTTGTGGAACTTACGCTATTGAGTCTTGGCTCCTCTCAGTGGTTCTTCTCCATGTACTAATGATGTATATTCTTTTGAGTCTTGGTTCCTCACAGTGCTTCCTTCCCATGATTTTATGGACCTTTTCTTTTCAGTACTGATTAATGTCATTGGTTCTTCCCCAGATCCTTATTGAGTTCCTCTCAGTAAGTGTTTTCATGTTCCTATGGAGCATTACAATTTGAGTTTTAGTTCCTCTCTGTGGTTCCTCCCCATGTTCCTAAGAAGCTTTTATTTTTGTTGATTTATCTCAATGCATTTTGACTACTGTCTTAGCATATATTTGACTTTTTAATCTTGATTCCTCTCAGTTATTTTCCTCCTTCTGTGTGGTGAATCTTGTTTCCTCGGTTTTAAAGAGATTGAGTTCTTTTTAATGGCTCTTTAGGGATTCTCAGTTTGAGTATTGGTTCATCTCAGTGGTTCTTTCACTAGCTCTTAAGGACTGTGTTCATTTAAGTCTTGGTTCCACACATAGGTTATTCCTCATTCTTTAGGTGAAGTTCTTTTAAGCCTTGGTTCTTTTCACTGGTTATTATTTTTGATTTTAGGAATTATGCCAATCGGGTATCTGATTCTATTCAGTGGTTCTTTGCTTCTGAGGGTTGTGTATTAGTTTAATACAGTGTTTCTTCATTTAGCTCTTTGGGGATTTTGTAAATTTGAGTCTTGGTTCCTCTCAATGGCTCTTAAGGATCTTATCAGTTTGAGTCCTGGTTCTTCCCAGTGGTTCTTACTCAACGTCTTAGAGGGTATGTTCGCAACCACTTATAATTCCTGAACTGTTCTACCTCATTATTTTGCTTAGGTATTTTTGAGCCTGGGTTCCTCTCAGTGGCTCTTAATGTTCTTCTCGGATCTCTCTGTGGTTCTTCAACATGCCTCATGAATTCTATGTCTAGTCACAATATGTACAAGTATAACAATGTTTAAACCTATGAATATGTGTATAGAATCTTATTATTAATAATGTATAAAGATATTATTACAACAAATTACTCGATAACCTCAGACAAACTCAGCATATGAGTTGCTAAGAGAGTTTCTCTGCAGCACTGAAGTTAGAAGACACTTCAAAGGAGTCTATATTAAAAGAGGAAATATAATAAGTGTCACTCTTGGTCAGCGAAGAGTCTCAAGGAGCTATGGACATGTGTAGTGTGTATGAAGGTATGCAGCATTTGACACTTGACCACGGACAAGTGTGGCCCATAAAGATCAACAGCTCTGCGCCATGTGTTCTAGATCTTTCCACCGGACCTGTCACCACCTAGAACCCCTGCTCATCTTTCATCTTCCACCAACATTCCCACTCCTACACTCCCACTCCTCTGTCCTTCACGTGTCAACACCACGACACTGGATCCTAATTGGGTTCTGGATCAGTGTGTCCACTTGTGCTTGTTGTGAAACCTGATAGATTTAGTGGTCAAGCTAGTGGTCAGGTGTGAGGTCCTGTTTAATGCTGACTTAAGATCAGCATCTCTTAATAAATGCAAGCTGCAAATGTTTATAAGCTACAGCATCTACTAATCTGGGAAGACTTTACACTACATTTTGAGGACACTGTTGTGAGGACTTGATGGTAATCAGCCACAAGCACCGGAGTGAGGCAGGTGCTGTAGTCCTCAGAACACAGTTACACTGGCTTATACTCATCCAGCTGCTTCAGAGTGTTCTATGGACAATCTGCACAGTAGTTAGTGTCCATAAACATTTGTTAAGACATATTGGTCTATAGGCGACCCTAAATTGGATAAGCGGTTACAGATAATGGATGGATATTGGTCTATATCTGAAGTTCTTGCCAAGCACCAATGCTACACCAAAGTATTTAGGGTCAGAACAAAGTAGAGAACCCAAGCCAAGCACTAAGATCTTGTCCATTCGAATGTTTAGAAGGTTGTAGCTCGGCTGGACTTATGTTCAATGGACTAGGGTCCATTTCTTCAGGGTGCCGCTTCAAAGGGAATGTTCCATTTTGTTTCCATCAAAGCAAAGCGATATTCCATTTTGAGCCATCAAAAGGGAGCTCCCATTCTCGCTGCTCAACAGGCTTCTACTGGAAAGGGGTGGGAGAGAGTCCATAAACCCAGCACACACACAAAATTCCAGTTATCGATTTCTCTCTGCATTACAGCTCTGCTATGAGTGGGCTCCGTGCTGACAGCTCTTATTAGTGGGCTCACAACTGTTTGATTTTTTATTTATACACATGTATTTTTGCTCTCTCCACTATCTCCCTCCCTCTCTCTCGCTCTCTTGCTCTTTCCCTCTCTCTCTCTCTCTCTCTCTCTCTCTCTCTCTCTCTCTCTCTCTCTCTATCTCTCTCTCTCTCTCTCTCTCTCTCTCTCTCTCTCTCTCTCTCTCTCTATCTCTCTCTCTCTCTGTGGGACAGATGGACGGCAGCCATTGGCAGAGACAGCTGTGAGCGTGAATAGAAGACTGTGTGATAAATGAGTTTTTAAAATCCAGCAGCTCATCGCCGTATCCTTTAATGCAGCCGTTTTGAATGAGCTCCTTCAGAAGAAACCGTTTAAATAAAACACAGTGTCATTCACTTAGGTTCTCCTTAAGCAACGATTCTTCACAAAACCCATCATTTCCTCTGAGAGTTCTGGTTGTTAAAATCATCAGGAGAAATGTCGACACATTCCCCGTGCAGGCTGTAGATGAACACAGTGAAGGAAGGAAATAATTGTCACATGAATAAAGCAGTGAATTTGAGGCTTTAACAATCAGGCAGGGAAAAAAAAAAGTACAAAACAAAAAAACAGCGTTTAATGTTTACAGCCCTCAACCCTAAAAATTAAGGAGTGTGAAAAAAATTTCATGTGAAATGTAATGTTAATGTTAGGGGTGCAAATCGTTTTAAAGTGTTTGTCATTATATTGTAACTTGATAACTTAAAAAAAAGCCAATTTCCCTAAATGTTTACCATTTATTAGTTGTTGCCAAACCCTCCGCAACGTTAATGAATGTCCCCCTTACACACATAGTACCACCACACTGGGAAGTTTGGGGATGTTCATGTGCTTCATCTGACACATGTGAGGCCAAGCCACTGCTCGTTTTCGAACTGCACACCAGCTTAAATGCAACGGAGGGGAATGCAAACTGCCTAGCTCTGTCACATTAGCTGACACACACCTGTGCTAGCAAGCACCATGAGCAGAGAGATGTGGGGAGAGGATGAACCATGATCCACTGGCCATGGTGCCCTCTAGGGCTCCCAGCCTTGGATAGCTAAGTCAGCACTTCGATGGCTGCACCCAAACATAAGTGAGTGAGTGAATGTGTGTGTGCGAGTGAGTAACAAATATGTCATCTTCATTTAGTAAAAGTTTAAACCCGACACTAACAGAGAAAGGTAGCCCAGCAGAAGACCACCTATATCTCTGCCAGGGGCTTTTAATCCAATGATACCGGCCTGTTTTAATGGTGCTACTATTATACAAACATCCTGGTAGGCTTTCCTCCACTTCTTTATCTGCCACCTGCAGAACTCTTTACTGCCTCGTTCATTAGACTCAGATATTGTGAGTGGATATGTGTGGGTTGTGAGGGGAGAGGAAGGGCTTGTATTACACCAGAGGCCAGGGCCTTGTGTCTATGGTTTTAAATACCATTCTTTCATGTGTTTATCCTCTAATTAATTGCAGTGGTGGGAGGTTTTCCAGACCACAGTGAAGTCAAGTGTGGCGTACTGTTACAGACCATAGAACATTCTATACTATATATGTGTGAGGGTGTGGGTGGATGAAGTGGCTGGCTACAGGACGTGAGGCCAACCTTGCGGTTCTCTCTATCCTTATTACAGGTGTCCACTCTTTCATTTATTACACTGTGCAGGAAAAATCTCTGTACTTCCGTTTGTTGCCGTAATCAGCTTCTAACCCAAAGGTATTGAACAAAGTTCAAGTCCAGAGACCACAGTTCCACTTTGCTGACACTTGATGTTGGCAATGGTGATCATGAGCTCATTTCACTATTGCTTTTCTAAGGAACTAGTATAAGGTATGTGTACAATGTCAGTAATGGCTTTACCTTAAAGGCAACATCGATGAATATCTGGGGAAGTGCTGTTCTCTCTGGTTTGTTTACATTCAGAAGCTCCCCCTCTTTTGAGTTGTTTAGATTCAGAGATTTTTGGCTGTGTTTACTTTCATGCAGTTAGCGCTCTCCCCCAAATGATTAAGTAATCTGAAACAGCAAAAATAAGTCAATATTGCCCAACTGTGGAGCGGGAATAGAGAAACATCCACATTTCTCATGCTTTTTAACGTTTGGAAGTCTCCTCCTTGCCTAAACCAAGCTTAGCATGTCAGACTGAGACGCTTTTTTTTTTTACACATTTACTGACACTAGGACTTCATATACAAGATTCTAGCATGCAAACACACTGGAGAGTAGCAAGTGGTGAGGAAACAGCCTACAAAGTTTTATTATTATTATTATTAATATTATTATTAATTAAAATCATGAACATCACATAGAGGTTTAGAATAGTCTACCCCTTTGCCAACAAAAAAATACACTTTTTTAATACAGTCTGCTTTGAAGAAAGTATCCTTTAAAAACCATGCTTCATATACGACTGGCTAAGGTTTGGCATTGGACAGTTAGAATGTCCATGCCTTTGCATAGCCCCTTGGCTGGATTCACTAAATATCAATCCAGAAGAGGTGTTTTAGGGCATAAAATTGATTACTTCCCAATCATACCACTTGTTCTTTTCTTCCTCCATTTCTTCCTCTTGCTCTCCATTAGTATTTGCTCTGTCGTTCTTTATGACTCGCCCTCTTGTCTCCCTCACCCCTCGTCCATCACTCGCTCCGATCCAGAATGACAAGGTCGAATTAAGAATTCTAGCTAATGGAGGAAGAGCCAGGCTCATAGCCCAAGCTTACCCTCCTGCACTATTCTCAGCCCCTAAAAGACACTTTTCCTGATGAAATATCTAATTTTTGCAATTTTATCCTCTCACATTCACACCTGTCAATGTATCAATGAGTGGTTAGCAACATATCACCTCCTTTGTTCCCCCTTTACTTTGTTTCTCTCATAACTGTGTAGTTACACATTAATAAATTACTAAAAACACTGTATTTCATAATCATGCACTTCTCTGTTATGAATGAACTTCAAGCTGATATTGATATTTAGATAAGATACTGTACAATACTTTTATATGTATATATACTATGTCGATGAGTACATCACCAGTTGTTACATGGTTATTACATATAAAAGTAGCATGACATTACTGGTTTAAAAGATCCCATAAAATATGGAATCAAAATTTCCCACTGCAAATAAAATACAAAACCTTATTACAGGTGTGTTTACATAAGCTGCACTAATGTAAATCCACTGTAACTGGGCGGTGATGCAACAGGTAGAATCACTCTCTCATAGCTCCAGAGTCCTGGGATCGTTGGGTTTGAGACCCGCATCAGGTCACTACCATGAGGAGTTTGGTGTGTTCCCCTACAGTGCAAAATCATATGGTGGTAGATGGACTGGCCCTGCAAGAGTGTCCAGTGTGAGTGTGTGGTGCCCTGTGATGGACTGGCACCTTGGTTGCAGACAATGAATGTATAGTTAGATTAGTTAACTAGTACTTAATAGTATTGAGTACCAGAAATGCATATTAAGCATTAAATGAAGTTGTAGACACTTAAAGTAAATGTGTATGCATACTTATGACTTTTGAGTTTATGAACTTAAAAATAATATGACAATTGAGTGCCTTAATTTGAGTTATGCTAACTGGGTTTACAGTGCATGTGTAAGACAAAACAATATATATATATATAACTTGTTCTACTACACAGTTATAAGGGATGACATAAAGCAAGACGGCCCTTTAAAGCCCTGATTAGGACTCTGGACTCTGTGCTGCTCCACAGAGTAAATATTAGGGTTTGGAAGCATAATTATAACTTCAAATTTTGCATTAGAACCTATTTATTTCATCACCGCACCCCCTTCCAGTACCACCCTCCCAAACCTGAGGTAATGGACCTTGATTAAAGACTTTAGAGGTAAATTGCTTTCATCTCTGAGTGTGTGATTACTCCACTTCAAACAATTTGCCAGTTTTCCAGTACTATCCGCCGCACACTCTCGTCCAAACACTTATGGATGTCCATCAAACCTCTCCAGCCGGGTCGACCATAACGGCTTCTTTCTGAGGTTTGGATGGCAAACCCGCCATTTAACTCAAAACATTTTACGCCTCTTGAGTCACCGAAATTCTAGGGTTGGTGCAAAAAGCGTCGTGGTATGGGCCCTGCCTGGCCAGAGAAATGCATTCAATTTAACAGCTCTAACCTGAGTCTAGCAGCTTCATTTATGTGTGGATGCTTCGGAGACTGGACTGGCAGGAGAACAAGTAGGACAGACAGGTCTCTCTTTGAGATAAGTTGGAAGGTATCTTCATGTTTGCTGTCTCAGAATATTTGATTCTGTCTTGCATTTTGCCATCACAAAACTGATCCTCATAGCCTGGGCTTTGAATGATGCAGACATGTTTGGCCAAGTTGGGAAGGTTTGACAGATGTTCATAAGAGTTTCTTAATGAGAATTCCTACATATTTGAATATAAGACCATTCCCAGGATTCCTACAATGTGTGCAGTGTATAGTTAATACCCAAGGAGAAACATCAACAATTAAACCTGTTCTTAGATGTAATCCTAACTTACTAATCCCACACTTATTTTTGGCTTGAGATCTAGTTTTTACAGGGGCCAGGTCAATGTGATCTACATTCAAAAATTATTTGAGGGCTGGGGGGGTGGTCAATGATGGAATTGTTCCTTTCATTTCATTCGTTTGGTTTCATTTGAGCACTTTTCAAGTTTTGGTTTCAGTAATCATTAGTGATCATGAACCAATATTTGGTCTTGGTTGTTTTCATGTGTGAAAAGTCAGATTCAGTTATTTAATTGAAGTGTGATCTAACATAAATGTTGTGCTCAGCACCCCTGGTGTGAATAATAGGAGTATTTTAGTTTACCTCGCTCATCCAGATATGATACAGGGTCCCCACTGCGTCAATTCGTGACACAGTTGGCTCTTGACTATGCAGGTAAACTTGATGAGTTGGGAATGAGAATGTGTTGCCTTTTATCATTTCATTTGAAGCAATTCTCAAGCATTTCTTGTTTCATTCATTTTGTTTTACTGGACCAACTGTCATTCTGGTTCCAAATAATCATCAGGGAAGGTGGATCCAGATTATGACTTTATTATTTTTATGTTGGAAAAGGCAGACTGACATTATTTAAATGAGGCACGATTGACACATCTGGCACTCCCTCCTTAAACCAACCTCCTATGTAACATTCTCCCACATCAGTTTAAAGTGCTGTCTCCTGTGGTTCTTCTTTGGTATATATTAAATAGAAGGGATTTAGTGAAACAGTGCCACCAGTGGATGGGAGCTCACATAGTACTGTATTTAAATTGCTGGCAATCATAACAATAATAAGCAATCTTAATGTACACACATTAATTATGGCTCATTTTAACTCATGGATGACAGCAGGTTAACACTTTCCTGACGGATTAAGTTATGAAATGAAATGGAAGCAGCCACTCAGGAGCCTAAAGTAACCAAACCCAGAAACTTCTAGGGATGGGGATCTCTGTTGGATCTCTGTTCAACACTTTTGGGCAGAGTTGGAGCAGTGTTTGTGACCTAGAACTAGCCGTCCAATATCATTATAATAATGTTGCTTAGGTTTCTACAGTTGAATGTTGTCAAATCTTCACAGCAATGTAACAACATCTAGTATAAAGCCTTCCTTGAAGGATAGAGGCTGTTTCTGCTGCCATGGGAGACCAACTACACACAAATAACCCTCATTCAACAGCAATGCTGGGTAGGCGGCAGTTCTCCAAAAATGCTTGGTCATTGATAGGGAGGTAGAAGATGTGATAGCTTGACATTTTAAAGCTCTGAGTTTATTCAGCACAAGATAGCAAGCTATAAAGTCACAGTGTTATGGGTAAAAAATTACAGTAAATGAGTAATTGCAGGGTATGTCTTATGCTGCAGATATATAGGGATATTTTTATGGTGATATATAAATACTGAATAAGAAAAAATGTGTCACCACTATATGTCTTTAATAAGAAGCTTTGGAAGTCCCATTACTGCACGTGTTCACAGTGGGGGA
Source organism: Hoplias malabaricus (assembly GCF_029633855.1). Taxonomy (NCBI): domain Eukaryota; kingdom Metazoa; phylum Chordata; class Actinopteri; order Characiformes; family Erythrinidae; genus Hoplias; species Hoplias malabaricus. The sequence continues at coordinate 3,291 of NW_027101106.1, read as the reverse complement.
GCAATTTCTCTCAGTTCTGAATCACTGTATAAACACACACACACACACACACACACACACACACCCTCATGTTTCATTTCACAGCTACATTTTAATACATTCCACGAGGTTGCTGATGTTCTTACCAGGGACTGAAGCATTCGGAGCGGAGCAGGAGGGCCGAGGTGGGGGTGGTGTGGGGGAGTGCACTTCAATATAAATACCTATTCCCGAATTCACCCGCCTGTAAATTATTCAGCGGCAGAGTGGATAAATTATTGAATAATGTGTCCTGCTTTGAGCCTTTGAAAATCTGGGCTTGTGCTGAGGGGAAGGCTGCACTGGGTCTTGAGTAACTTTCTGTGGATGACTGCTCTGATATTCCCTGTTCTGATTTGGCTCCGGGTTCGAGGTCACTCTGGAGGCATGGAGCCGGCGACATTGGTCCTTTTGGAGTGCCGATGAACCCACTTCGCACTTTGATGCGAGATTTTTTTTTTTGAAGAAAAATTGGGTCACTGTAAAAGAGCTGGACATCCACAAGTTTCTGTGTTGTGTTGTAGCTGCTGCTTTTACAGGCCTTGCTGTTGGCTGCAATCAACCTGAACTGGAAATCTGAATGTATTTGTCGTTCTAAAAGGCGTAGTTCACCGTTGTAATCAGAAAACACTTTTTATAATATTCAAAAGATGTTTCCTCTATTTGCTAGCTCTCAGCCTCTGTGCGTTAGAAAAAATTAGGTGTTTAAATCCAGCACTGGCCCAGCGAATGGGAAAAAAATGTCTGAGGCTTTCTGAGCCACAGTTGAGAAACAGTTGAGAAACAATATCTGAAGATATTTGGATGAATATGGAGAGACATTTAAAAATTAAAAAGATGAGGATGTTGTTTTATAGCCCAATATTGACTTACTTTTGTTCTTTCAAATGAATTAATTAACTTAAGGTGGAATTGACTCCAAATTTGGGAGACCACTTACTGTACTTTCTATAAATGTAAATTCAGACCAAAAGTGTAAATAAACAGCTCAAGTTACAAATGAGTGTCTGTGGTAATTCAAACAGTGAATTAAAACTTACATACAAGTTCCACTTCAGCCACCAGCAAGTTACAGTTGACTTCTTACTCAAACAAACCATTCCACCTTAAAAGATGCAGAACTATTTATACACTATTTTTGCTGAGGTAGGACAGGACATTTTCCATTAGGGTTGGTAAAAGTTGCCTCAGGAAGGTGATGAGAAGAACCATCCCACTCCTTCATGTCTAACTGCTGTAATTTTAACATAATTCGACCAATACATTGCATCAAATGAGAATGCAAACTGCCCGGATGTGTCACATCAGATGACACGGGCTGATGCCAGCTAAAACCATAAACAACATGAATGTTAGTGTGATAGAGGTCCCATGCAGTCACCCAAAGAGCAAGATCAGCTGTATGCTCTAGGACTCCCTGCCTCAGATGGCTGAAATATAACCAGACAGAGATTTTCTACTAATCCTATTATAACATGGTTGCCCGCTATGGGAAACCCACTCCGTGGAGTAAAAAACGGTTCTTTCAGGAATAACAAAACAACAGCATAATCATTTTTATAAATATAGTTTGCTGATGTTTTTGGTGGTTAACATGATTTCATCACCATATAACACAGCAGAGATCTATGGAAAAATATTATTAACTGTGGTCTCTGTCCAGTTTCATCCATCAGCACCTTCATCTATATTTAACGTCAGTGATATTCAAGTAGTATTTCCCTTAGTGTTCATCTGTGGGTCATTTCAATAACTCCAGTAAAGGCCATTAAAGAAAAAGGATGTGTATTTTTCCTTCCTTTGCTTCACTGTCTCAAACTCTCTCCAAGTCTCTATCCTCTTGTTTTCTCTACCTTCACTTTCTACGATTCAGCAGAGTGGAGGTTGGAAGTGGAGCAGTGAAGTGGGTCAGGGTTTTCTCTTTCTTTTTGTCTGCACTACACCACTCGAGATGTGGAGATTTGCTCCGCTAGCTTAGCCGTTAGCATGCCCAGAGCTTGGAATGCACTTTCCTAGTCTTTCTAAGCTGACTGAGGGCTCCAGAGTGGGGTTAGTGGACATCCGGTGGTCCAAGACCTTGGCTCTGAGACCCTTCTTGGGAGTCTTTAGTTGGGAACTGGTCGAAGATCTTTGCCTCACTGCCCTTGAGCAGAGAACCTTAGCAGGTCCGTGGGGACAGGTCAGTGGAAGCTAGTTCTGGCCAAAAGTCTTAGGAACTGCACTGAATATAAAGAAGTGTACTCACCTGAAGTATGGGAAGTAGAACAGTTTTTTCCACAATAACAAGAGTAATAGTATGCATTATAGTTTGCATTTAATTAGTTGTGTATTTATTGATTATATTAATGAGTAATTGATTACTCATGACTTTTGAATTGCTGTCAATCCCACTATTTTAATATGTGGACATAGACATTCAGTTTGTACAATCTCCATCTTTGGGATAAGTTTGACTGCTGAATTAATCATCCAGCATCAGAACTAGACCTCACTCATGTCCTTGTGGCTGCTATCAAAACCTCACAGCAATGTTCAGTCATCAAATATAAAGCCTCCCCAGAGGAATAGTGTGGGTTCCTGCAGGAAAAAAGGGACAAAGTCTTAAGCACCTTTAATTTCCAAAGAGATTTTGGACTGTGGGGGAACAGCGTTCCTACTGTCCTTGACTTTTTGAATTCCTGATGCGTTCAAACTTCAGACAACGGCTATCATTGAGACAGCAGACGAACTGCTTGGTCATGGCCCATTAAAGCCCATAACTTGGATGACCTTGCAGTGGTCCTCTACTCCGTCCTCCCCTCATCACGTCAGGGACACCTCATGTTTTGACAGTCCTGTCATCACCATGGTGACGGGAGGTCAGCAATAACGTCCACCACACAGACAAGTGTCAGCAACGTTGTTAACATTCCAGCAAATCTTACAGGTTTGACGTGGTACACGAGGAACTGGGAAAGTCAAGACCAAATGGTCAGTGCACCGAGATTCTGACAGTGCCATGGTCAGTTGTTTTATAACAGTGATGGACAATGTCAGGCAGTGGTCAGAAATAGACTGAAACATGTCCGACAGTGATGAACACAAGAGGTGATGTAACAGCCAACAAATACTGGTCTTAGAAAGTGGTGTAAAAGCCAAGATTTTCAAACGAAAAGATGGACAAGTGGCCTCAATTTATCATATTCAACACCCGCATGCTAGGCCCATACTGACAGTCTAGCTGGGTATCAGCAGGTTTTGTCCAAGGCTTAAATATTGGCCCACATATGGATG
>NW_027101105.1:300000-378171 GCF_029633855.1 Hoplias malabaricus | reverse complement strand
ACACACTCTATCAGATTTCTTCTACAGCCAACAGTCATTGCTTATGGCCATTGCACTCTTAGGAATCCCGAGCTTGTGCGCTTAGTTAATACTTGGACTGGAGACTGCCAGGGAACACTAGGCGCTGTAAGCTTTTTAACTTAAGGCTCCGATTGTGAAGATTGTAGCTACAGTCATTTAAACACAAGAGGAGATCAAAACTTTAAAAAAACAAACAAAGAAGCAAGAAATGAAGAAAAAATAAACAAACAAATAAAAAAACAAATAAACAAAAAACACTGGAAAGCCAGTCATTTATGTTGAGTTGTGAGGCTTTTTAGTTTACAAGCAGCTCTGTAACAAGAGTTACTCTTAGAACAGTCATTACAAATTGTCTGCTACAGCCAACGGTTATTGCTTATGGCCATAGCACTGTTAGGAATCCCGAGCTTGTGCGCTTAGTTAATACTTGGACTGGAGACTGCCAGGGAACACTAGGCGCTGTAAGCTTTTTAACTTAAGGCTCCGATTGTGAAGATTGTAGCTACAGTCATTTAAACACAAGAGGAGATCAAAACTTTAAAAAATAAACAAATAAACAATAAATGAATAAAAATAAACAAACAAATAAAAAAACAAACAAACAAAAAACACTGGAAAGCCAGTCATTTATTTTGAGTTGTGAGGCTTTTTAGTTTACAAGCAGCTCTGTAACAAGAGTTACTCTTAGAACAGTCATTACAAATAGTCTTCTACAGCCAACAGTCATTGCTTATGGCCATTGCACTCTTAGGAATCCCGAGCTTGTGCGCTTAGTTAATACTTGGACTGGAGACTGACAGGGAACACTAGGCGCTGTAAGCTTTTTAACTTAAGGCTCCGATTGTGAAGATTGTAGCTACAGTCATTTAAACACAAGAGGAGATCAAAACTTTAAAAAAATAAACAAATAAACAATAAATGAATAAAAAATAAACAAACAAATAAAAAAACAAACAAACAAAAAACACTGGAAAGCCAGTCATTTATTTTGAGTTGTGAGGCTTTTTAGCTTACAAGCAGCTCTGTAACAAGAGTTACTCTTAGAACAGTCATTACAAATTGTCTGCTACAGCCAACGGTTATTGCTTATGGCCATAGCACTGTTAGGAATCCCGAGCTTGTGCGCTTAGTTAATACTTGGACTGGAGACTGCCAGGGAACACTAGGCGCTGTAAGCTTTTTAACTTAAGGCTCCGATTGTGAAGATTGTAGCTACGGTCATTTAAACACAAGAGGAGATCAAAACTTTAAAAAAATAAACAAATAAACAATAAATGAATAAAAAATAAACAAACAAATAAAAAAACAAACAAACAAAAAACACTGGAAAGCCAGTCATTTATTTTGAGTTGTGAGGCTTTTTGGCTTACAAGCAGCTCTGTAACAAGAGTTACTCTTAGAACAGTCATTACAAATTGTCTGCTACAGCCAACGGTTATTGCTTATGGCCATAGCACTGTTAGGAATCCCGAGCTTGTGCGCTTAGTTAATACTTGGACTGGAGACTGCCAGGGAACACTAGGCGCTGTAAGCTTTTTAACTTAAGGCTCCGATTGTGAAGATTGTAGCTACGGTCATTTAAACACAAGAGGAGATCAAAACTTTTAAAAAATAAACAAATAAACAATAAATGAATAAAAAATAAACAAACAAATAAAAAAACAAACAAACAAAAAACACTGGAAAGCCAGTCATTTATTTTGAGTTGTGAGGCTTTTTGGCTTACAAGCAGCTCTGTAACAAGAGTTACTCTTAGAACAGTCATTACAAATAGTCTTCTACAGCCAACAATCATTGCTTATGGCCATTGCACTCTTAGGAATCCCGAGCTTGTGCGCTTAGTTAATACTTGGACTGGAGACTGCCAGGGAACACTAGGCGCTGTAAGCTTTTTAACTTAAGGCTCCGATTGTGAAGATTGTAGCTACAGTCATTTAAACACAAGAGGAGATCAAAACTTTAAAAAAATAAACAAATAAACAATAAATGAATAAAAAATAAACAAACAAATAAAAAAACAAACAAACAAAAAACACTGGAAAGCCAGTCATTTATTTTGAGTTGTGAGGCTTTTTGGCTTACAAGCAGCTCTGTAACAAGAGTTACTCTTAGAACAGTCATTACAAATTGTCTGCTACAGCCAACGGTTATTGCTTATGGCCATAGCACTGTTAGGAATCCCGAGCTTGTGCGCTTAGTTAATACTTGGACTGGAGACTGCCAGGGAACACTAGGCGCTGTAAGCTTTTTAACTTAAGGCTCCGATTGTGAAGATTGTAGCTACGGTCATTTAAACACAAGAGGAGATCAAAACTTTAAAAAAATAAACAAATAAACAATAAATGAATAAAAAATAAACAAACAAATAAAAAAACAAACAAACAAAAAACACTGGAAAGCCAGTCATTTATTTTGAGTTGTGAGGCTTTTTGGCTTACAAGCAGCTCTGTAACAAGAGTTACTCTTAGAACAGTCATTACAAATTGTCTGCTACAGCCAACGGTTATTGCTTATGGCCATAGCACTGTTAGGAATCCCGAGCTTGTGCGCTTAGTTAATACTTGGACTGGAGACTGCCAGGGAACACTAGGCGCTGTAAGCTTTTTAACTTAAGGCTCCGATTGTGAAGATTGTAGCTACGGTCATTTAAACACAAGAGGAGATCAAAACTTTAAAAAAATAAACAAATAAACAATAAATGAATAAAAAATAAACAAACAAATAAAAAAACAAACAAACAAAAAACACTGGAAAGCCAGTCATTTATTTTGAGTTGTGAGGCTTTTTGGCTTACAAGCAGCTCTGTAACAAGAGTTACTCTTAGAACAGTCATTACAAATTGTCTGCTACAGCCAACGGTTATTGCTTATGGCCATAGCACTGTTAGGAATCCCGAGCTTGTGCGCTTAGTTAATACTTGGACTGGAGACTGCCAGGGAACACTAGGCGCTGTAAGCTTTTTAACTTAAGGCTCCGATTGTGAAGATTGTAGCTACGGTCATTTAAACACAAGAGGAGATCAAAACTTTTAAAAAATAAACAAATAAACAATAAATGAATAAAAAATAAACAAACAAATAAAAAAACAAACAAACAAAAAACACTGGAAAGCCAGTCATTTATTTTGAGTTGTGAGGCTCTTTGGCTTACAAGCAGCTCTGTAACAAGAGTTACTCTTAGAACAGTCATTACAAATAGTCTTCTACAGCCAACAGTCATTGCTTATGGCCATTGCACTCTTAGGAATCCCGAGCTTGTGCGCTTAGTTAATACTTGGACTGGAGACTGCCAGGGAACACTAGGCGCTGTAAGCTTTTTAACTTAAGGCTCCGATTGTGAAGATTGTAGCTACAGTCATTTAAACACAAGAGGAGATCAAAACTTTAAAAAAATAAACAAATAAACAATAAATGAATAAAAAATAAACAAACAAATAAAAAAACAAACAAACAAAAAACACTGGAAAGCCAGTCATTTATTTTGAGTTGTGAGGCTTTTTAGTTTACAAGCAGCTCTGTAACAAGAGTTACTCTTAGAACAGTCATTACAAATAGTCTTCTACAGCCAACAGTCATTGCTTATGGCCATTGCACTCTTAGGAATCCCGAGCTTGTGCGCTTAGTTAATACTTGGACTGGAGACTGACAGGGAACACTAGGCGCTGTAAGCTTTTTAACTTAAGGCTCCGATTGTGAAGATTGTAGCTACAGTCATTTAAACACAAGAGGAGATCAAAACTTTAAAAAAATAAACAAATAAACAATAAATGAATAAAAAATAAACAAACAAATAAAAAAACAAACAAACAAAAAACACTGGAAAGCCAGTCATTTATTTTGAGTTGTGAGGCTTTTTAGCTTACAAGCAGCTCTGTAACAAGAGTTACTCTTAGAACAGTCATTACAAATTGTCTGCTACAGCCAACGGTTATTGCTTATGGCCATAGCACTGTTAGGAATCCCGAGCTTGTGCGCTTAGTTAATACTTGGACTGGAGACTGCCAGGGAACACTAGGCGCTGTAAGCTTTTTAACTTAAGGCTCCGATTGTGAAGATTGTAGCTACGGTCATTTAAACACAAGAGGAGATCAAAACTTTAAAAAAATAAACAAATAAACAATAAATGAATAAAAAATAAACAAACAAATAAAAAAACAAACAAACAAAAAACACTGGAAAGCCAGTCATTTATTTTGAGTTGTGAGGCTTTTTGGCTTACAAGCAGCTCTGTAACAAGAGTTACTCTTAGAACAGTCATTACAAATTGTCTGCTACAGCCAACGGTTATTGCTTATGGCCATAGCACTGTTAGGAATCCCGAGCTTGTGCGCTTAGTTAATACTTGGACTGGAGACTGCCAGGGAACACTAGGCGCTGTAAGCTTTTTAACTTAAGGCTCCGATTGTGAAGATTGTAGCTACGGTCATTTAAACACAAGAGGAGATCAAAACTTTTAAAAAATAAACAAATAAACAATAAATGAATAAAAAATAAACAAACAAATAAAAAAACAAACAAACAAAAAACACTGGAAAGCCAGTCATTTATTTTGAGTTGTGAGGCTTTTTGGCTTACAAGCAGCTCTGTAACAAGAGTTACTCTTAGAACAGTCATTACAAATAGTCTTCTACAGCCAACAATCATTGCTTATGGCCATTGCACTCTTAGGAATCCCGAGCTTGTGCGCTTAGTTAATACTTGGACTGGAGACTGCCAGGGAACACTAGGCGCTGTAAGCTTTTTAACTTAAGGCTCCGATTGTGAAGATTGTAGCTACAGTCATTTAAACACAAGAGGAGATCAAAACTTTAAAAAAATAAACAAATAAACAATAAATGAATAAAAAATAAACAAACAAATAAAAAAACAAACAAACAAAAAACACTGGAAAGCCAGTCATTTATTTTGAGTTGTGAGGCTTTTTGGCTTACAAGCAGCTCTGTAACAAGAGTTACTCTTAGAACAGTCATTACAAATTGTCTGCTACAGCCAACGGTTATTGCTTATGGCCATAGCACTGTTAGGAATCCCGAGCTTGTGCGCTTAGTTAATACTTGGACTGGAGACTGCCAGGGAACACTAGGCGCTGTAAGCTTTTTAACTTAAGGCTCCGATTGTGAAGATTGTAGCTACGGTCATTTAAACACAAGAGGAGATCAAAACTTTAAAAAAATAAACAAATAAACAATAAATGAATAAAAAATAAACAAACAAATAAAAAAACAAACAAACAAAAAACACTGGAAAGCCAGTCATTTATTTTGAGTTGTGAGGCTTTTTGGCTTACAAGCAGCTCTGTAACAAGAGTTACTCTTAGAACAGTCATTACAAATTGTCTGCTACAGCCAACGGTTATTGCTTATGGCCATAGCACTGTTAGGAATCCCGAGCTTGTGCGCTTAGTTAATACTTGGACTGGAGACTGCCAGGGAACACTAGGCGCTGTAAGCTTTTTAACTTAAGGCTCCGATTGTGAAGATTGTAGCTACGGTCATTTAAACACAAGAGGAGATCAAAACTTTAAAAAAATAAACAAATAAACAATAAATGAATAAAAAATAAACAAACAAATAAAAAAACAAACAAACAAAAAACACTGGAAAGCCAGTCATTTATTTTGAGTTGTGAGGCTTTTTGGCTTACAAGCAGCTCTGTAACAAGAGTTACTCTTAGAACAGTCATTACAAATTGTCTGCTACAGCCAACGGTTATTGCTTATGGCCATAGCACTGTTAGGAATCCCGAGCTTGTGCGCTTAGTTAATACTTGGACTGGAGACTGCCAGGGAACACTAGGCGCTGTAAGCTTTTTAACTTAAGGCTCCGATTGTGAAGATTGTAGCTACGGTCATTTAAACACAAGAGGAGATCAAAACTTTTTAAAAATAAACAAATAAACAATAAATGAATAAAAAATAAACAAACAAATAAAAAAACAAACAAACAAAAAACACTGGAAAGCCAGTCATTTATTTTGAGTTGTGAGGCTTTTTGGCTTACAAGCAGCTCTGTAACAAGAGTTACTCTTAGAACAGTCATTACAAATAGTCTTCTACAGCCAACAGTCATTGCTTATGGCCATTGCACTCTTAGGAATCCCGAGCTTGTGCGCTTAGTTAATACTTGGACTGGAGACTGCCAGGGAACACTAGGCGCTGTAAGCTTTTTAACTTAAGGCTCCGATTGTGAAGATTGTAGCTACAGTCATTTAAACACAAGAGGAGATCAAAACTTTAAAAAAATAAACAAATAAACAATAAATGAATAAAAAATAAACAAACAAATAAAAAAACAAATAAACAAAAAACACTGGAAAGCCAGTCATTTATTTTGAGTTGTGAGGCTTTTTGGCTTACAAGCAGCTCTGTAACAAGAGTTACTCTTAGAACAGTCATTACAAATTGTCTGCTACAGCCAACGGTTATTGCTTATGGCCATAGCACTGTTAGGAATCCCGAGCTTGTGCGCTTAGTTAATACTTGGACTGGAGACTGCCAGGGAACACTAAGCGCTGTAAGCTTTTTAACTTAAGGCTCCGATTGTGAAGATTGTAGCTACAGTCATTTAAACACAAGAGGAGATCAAAACTTTAAAAAAATAAACAAATAAACAATAAATGAATAAAAAATAAACAAACAAATAAAAAAACAAATAAACAAAAAACACTGGAAAGCCAGTCATTTATTTTGAGTTGTGAGGCTTTTTGGCTTACAAGCAGCTCTGTAACAAGAGTTACTCTTAGAACAGTCATTACAAATTGTCTGCTACAGCCAACGGTTATTGCTTATGGCCATAGCACTGTTAGGAATCCCGAGCTTGTGCGCTTAGTTAATACTTGGACTGGAGACTGCCAGGGAACACTAGGCGCTGTAAGCTTTTTAACTTAAGGCTCCGATTGTGAAGATTGTAGCTACGGTCATTTAAACACAAGAGGAGATCAAAACTTTTAAAAAATAAACAAATAAACAATAAATGAATAAAAAATAAACAAACAAATAAAAAAACAAACAAACAAAAAACACTGGAAAGCCAGTCATTTATTTTGAGTTGTGAGGCTTTTTGGCTTACAAGCAGCTCTGTAACAAGAGTTACTCTTAGAACAGTCATTACAAATAGTCTTCTACAGCCAACAGTCATTGCTTATGGCCATTGCACTCTTAGGAATCCCGAGCTTGTGCGCTTAGTTAATACTTGGACTGGAGACTGCCAGGGAACACTAAGCGCTGTAAGCTTTTTAACTTAAGGCTCCGATTGTGAAGATTGTAGCTACAGTCATTTAAACACAAGAGGAGATCAAAACTTTAAAAAAATAAACAAATAAACAATAAATGAATAAAAAATAAACAAACAAATAAAAAAACAAACAAACAAAAAACACTGGAAAGCCAGTCATTTATTTTGAGTTGTGAGGCTTTTTAGTTTACAAGCAGCTCTGTAACAAGAGTTACTCTTAGAACAGTCATTACAAATAGTCTTCTACAGCCAACAGTCATTGCTTATGGCCATTGCACTCTTAGGAATCCCGAGCTTGTGCGCTTAGTTAATACTTGGACTGGAGACTGCCAGGGAACACTAGGCGCTGTAAGCTTTTTAACTTAAGGCTCCGATTGTGAAGATTGTAGCTACAGTCATTTAAACACAAGAGGAGATCAAAACTTTTAAAAAATAAACAAATAAACAATAAATGAATAAAAAATAAACAAACAAATAAAAAAACAAACAAACAAAAAACACTGGAAAGCCAGTCATTTATTTTGAGTTGTGAGGCTTTTTGGCTTACAAGCAGCTCTGTAACAAGAGTTACTCTTAGAACAGTCATTACAAATTGTCTGCTACAGCCAACGGTTATTGCTTATGGCCATAGCACTGTTAGGAATCCCGAGCTTGTGCGCTTAGTTAATACTTGGACTGGAGACTGCCAGGGAACACTAAGCGCTGTAAGCTTTTTAACTTAAGGCTCCGATTGTGAAGATTGTAGCTACAGTCATTTAAACACAAGAGGAGATCAAAACTTTTAAAAAATAAACAAATAAACAATAAATGAATAAAAAATAAACAAACAAATAAAAAAACAAACAAACAAAAAACACTGGAAAGCCAGTCATTTATTTTGAGTTGTGAGGCTTTTTGGCTTACAAGCAGCTCTGTAACAAGAGTTACTCTTAGAACAGTCATTACAAATTGTCTGCTACAGCCAACGGTTATTGCTTATGGCCATAGCACTGTTAGGAATCCCGAGCTTGTGCGCTTAGTTAATACTTGGACTGGAGACTGCCAGGGAACACTAGGCGCTGTAAGCTTTTTAACTTAAGGCTCCGATTGTGAAGATTGTAGCTACGGTCATTTAAACACAAGAGGAGATCAAAACTTTAAAAAAATAAACAAATAAACAATAAATGAATAAAAAATAAACAAACAAATAAAAAAACAAACAAACAAAAAACACTGGAAAGCCAGTCATTTATTTTGAGTTGTGAGGCTTTTTGGCTTACAAGCAGCTCTGTAACAAGAGTTACTCTTAGAACAGTCATTACAAATTGTCTGCTACGGCCAACGGTTATTGCTTATGGCCATAGCACTGTTAGGAATCCCGAGCTTGTGCGCTTAGTTAATACTTGGACTGGAGACTGCCAGGGAACACTAGGCGCTGTAAGCTTTTTAACTTAAGGCTCCGATTGTGAAGATTGTAGCTACGGTCATTTAAACACAAGAGGAGATCAAAACTTTTAAAAAATAAACAAATAAACAATAAATGAATAAAAAATAAACAAACAAATAAAAAAACAAACAAACAAAAAACACTGGAAAGCCAGTCATTTATTTTGAGTTGTGAGGCTTTTTGGCTTACAAGCAGCTCTGTAACAAGAGTTACTCTTAGAACAGTCATTACAAATAGTCTTCTACAGCCAACAGTCATTGCTTATGGCCATTGCACTCTTAGGAATCCCGAGCTTGTGCGCTTAGTTAATACTTGGACTGGAGACTGCCAGGGAACACTAGGCGCTGTAAGCTTTTTAACTTAAGGCTCCGATTGTGAAGATTGTAGCTACAGTCATTTAAACACAAGAGGAGATCAAAACTTTAAAAAAATAAACAAATAAACAATAAATGAATAAAAAATAAACAAACAAATAAACAAAAAACACTGGAAAGCCAGTCATTTATTTTGAGTTGTGAGGCTTTTTGGCTTACAAGCAGCTCTGTAACAAGAGTTACTCTTAGAACAGTCATTACAAATTGTCTGCTACAGCCAACGGTTATTGCTTATGGCCATAGCACTGTTAGGAATCCCGAGCTTGTGCGCTTAGTTAATACTTGGACTGGAGACTGCCAGGGAACACTAGGCGCTGTAAGCTTTTTAACTTAAGGCTCCGATTGTGAAGATTGTAGCTACGGTCATTTAAACACAAGAGGAGATCAAAACTTTTAAAAAATAAACAAATAAACAATAAATGAATAAAAAATAAACAAACAAATAAAAAAACAAACAAACAAAAAACACTGGAAAGCCAGTCATTTATTTTGAGTTGTGAGGCTTTTTAGTTTACAAGCAGCTCTGTAACAAGAGTTACTCTTAGAACAGTCATTACAAATAGTCTTCTACAGCCAACAGTCATTGCTTATGGCCATTGCACTCTTAGGAATCCCGAGCTTGTGCGCTTAGTTAATACTTGGACTGGAGACTGCCAGGGAACACTAGGCGCTGTAAGCTTTTTAACTTAAGGCTCCGATTGTGAAGATTGTAGCTACAGTCATTTAAACACAAGAGGAGATCAAAACTTTAAAAAAACAAACAAAGAAGCAAGAAATGAAGAAAAAATAAACAAACAAATAAAAAAACAAATAAACAAAAAACACTGGAAAGCCAGTCATTTATGTTGAGTTGTGAGGCTTTTTAGTTTACAAGCAGCTCTGTAACAAGAGTTACTCTTAGAACAGTCATTACAAATTGTCTGCTACAGCCAACGGTTATTGCTTATGGCCATAGCACTGTTAGGAATCCCGAGCTTGTGCGCTTAGTTAATACTTGGACTGGAGACTGCCAGGGAACACTAGGCGCTGTAAGCTTTTTAACTTAAGGCTCCGATTGTGAAGATTGTAGCTACAGTCATTTAAACACAAGAGGAGACCAAAACTTTAAAAAAAATAAACAAATAAACAATAAATGAATAAAAAATAAACAAACAAATAAAAAAACAAACAAACAAAAAACACTGGAAAGCCAGTCATTTATTTTGAGTTGTGAGGCTTTTTAGCTTACAAGCAGCTCTGTAACAAGAGTTACTCTTAGAACAGTCATTACAAATTGTCTGCTACAGCCAACGGTTATTGCTTATGGCCATAGCACTGTTAGGAATCCCGAGCTTGTGCGCTTAGTTAATACTTGGACTGGAGACTGCCAGGGAACACTAGGCGCTGTAAGCTTTTTAACTTAAGGCTCCGATTGTGAAGATTGTAGCTACGGTCATTTAAACACAAGAGGAGATCAAAACTTTAAAAAAAATAAACAAATAAACAATAAATGAATAAAAAATAAACAAACAAATAAAAAAACAAACAAACAAAAAACACTGGAAAGCCAGTCATTTATTTTGAGTTGTGAGGCTTTTTGGCTTACAAGCAGCTCTGTAACAAGAGTTACTCTTAGAACAGTCATTACAAATTGTCTGCTACAGCCAACGGTTATTGCTTATGGCCATAGCACTGTTAGGAATCCCGAGCTTGTGCGCTTAGTTAATACTTGGACTGGAGACTGCCAGGGAACACTAGGCGCTGTAAGCTTTTTAACTTAAGGCTCCGATTGTGAAGATTGTAGCTACGGTCATTTAAACACAAGAGGAGATCAAAACTTTTAAAAAATAAACAAATAAACAATAAATGAATAAAAAATAAACAAACAAATAAAAAAACAAACAAACAAAAAACACTGGAAAGCCAGTCATTTATTTTGAGTTGTGAGGCTTTTTGGCTTACAAGCAGCTCTGTAACAAGAGTTACTCTTAGAACAGTCATTACAAATAGTCTTCTACAGCCAACAATCATTGCTTATGGCCATTGCACTCTTAGGAATCCCGAGCTTGTGCGCTTAGTTAATACTTGGACTGGAGACTGCCAGGGAACACTAGGCGCTGTAAGCTTTTTAACTTAAGGCTCCGATTGTGAAGATTGTAGCTACGGTCATTTAAACACAAGAGGAGATCAAAACTTTAAAAAAATAAACAAATAAACAATAAATGAATAAAAAATAAACAAACAAATAAAAAAACAAACAAACAAAAAACACTGGAAAGCCAGTCATTTATTTTGAGTTGTGAGGCTTTTTGGCTTACAAGCAGCTCTGTAACAAGAGTTACTCTTAGAACAGTCATTACAAATTGTCTGCTACAGCCAACGGTTATTGCTTATGGCCATAGCACTGTTAGGAATCCCGGGCTTGTGCGCTTAGTTAATACTTGGACTGGAGACTGCCAGGGAACACTAGGCGCTGTAAGCTTTTTAACTTAAGGCTCCGATTGTGAAGATTGTAGCTACGGTCATTTAAACACAAGAGGAGATCAAAACTTTAAAAAAATAAACAAATAAACAATAAATGAATAAAAAATAAACAAACAAATAAAAAAACAAACAAACAAAAAACACTGGAAAGCCAGTCATTTATTTTGAGTTGTGAGGCTTTTTGGCTTACAAGCAGCTCTGTAACAAGAGTTACTCTTAGAACAGTCATTACAAATTGTCTGCTACAGCCAACGGTTATTGCTTATGGCCATAGCACTGTTAGGAATCCCGAGCTTGTGCGCTTAGTTAATACTTGGACTGGAGACTGCCAGGGAACACTAGGCGCTGTAAGCTTTTTAACTTAAGGCTCCGATTGTGAAGATTGTAGCTACGGTCATTTAAACACAAGAGGAGATCAAAACTTTAAAAAAATAAACAAATAAACAATAAATGAATAAAAAATAAACAAACAAATAAAAAAACAAACAAACAAAAAACACTGGAAAGCCAGTCATTTATTTTGAGTTGTGAGGCTTTTTGGCTTACAAGCAGCTCTGTAACAAGAGTTACTCTTAGAACAGTCATTACAAATTGTCTGCTACAGCCAACGGTTATTGCTTATGGCCATAGCACTGTTAGGAATCCCGAGCTTGTGCGCTTAGTTAATACTTGGACTGGAGACTGCCAGGGAACACTAGGCGCTGTAAGCTTTTTAACTTAAGGCTCCGATTGTGAAGATTGTAGCTACGGTCATTTAAACACAAGAGGAGATCAAAACTTTTAAAAAATAAACAAATAAACAATAAATGAATAAAAAATAAACAAACAAATAAAAAAACAAACAAACAAAAAACACTGGAAAGCCAGTCATTTATTTTGAGTTGTGAGGCTTTTTGGCTTACAAGCAGCTCTGTAACAAGAGTTACTCTTAGAACAGTCATTACAAATAGTCTTCTACAGCCAACAGTCATTGCTTATGGCCATTGCACTCTTAGGAATCCCGAGCTTGTGCGCTTAGTTAATACTTGGACTGGAGACTGCCAGGGAACACTAGGCGCTGTAAGCTTTTTAACTTAAGGCTCCGATTGTGAAGATTGTAGCTACAGTCATTTAAACACAAGAGGAGATCAAAACTTTAAAAAAATAAACAAATAAACAATAAATGAATAAAAAATAAACAAACAAATAAAAAAACAAACAAACAAAAAACACTGGAAAGCCAGTCATTTATTTTGAGTTGTGAGGCTTTTTGGCTTACAAGCAGCTCTGTAACAAGAGTTACTCTTAGAACAGTCATTACAAATAGTCTTCTACAGCCAACAGTCATTGCTTATGGCCATTGCACTCTTAGGAATCCCGAGCTTGTGCGCTTAGTTAATACTTGGACTGGAGACTGCCAGGGAACACTAGGCGCTGTAAGCTTTTTAACTTAAGGCTCCGATTGTGAAGATTGTAGCTACAGTCATTTAAACACAAGAGGAGATCAAAACTTTAAAAAAATAAACAAATAAACAATAAATGAATAAAAAATAAACAAACAAATAAAAAAACAAACAAACAAAAAACACTGGAAAGCCAGTCATTTATTTTGAGTTGTGAGGCTTTTTAGTTTACAAGCAGCTCTGTAACAAGAGTTACTCTTAGAACAGTCATTACAAATAGTCTTCTACAGCCAACAGTCATTGCTTATGGCCATTGCACTCTTAGGAATCCCGAGCTTGTGCGCTTAGTTAATACTTGGACTGGAGACTGACAGGGAACACTAGGCGCTGTAAGCTTTTTAACTTAAGGCTCCGATTGTGAAGATTGTAGCTACAGTCATTTAAACACAAGAGGAGATCAAAACTTTAAAAAAATAAACAAATAAACAATAAATGAATAAAAAATAAACAAACAAATAAAAAAACAAACAAACAAAAAACACTGGAAAGCCAGTCATTTATTTTGAGTTGTGAGGCTTTTTAGCTTACAAGCAGCTCTGTAACAAGAGTTACTCTTAGAACAGTCATTACAAATTGTCTGCTACAGCCAACGGTTATTGCTTATGGCCATAGCACTGTTAGGAATCCCGAGCTTGTGCGCTTAGTTAATACTTGGACTGGAGACTGCCAGGGAACACTAGGCGCTGTAAGCTTTTTAACTTAAGGCTCCGATTGTGAAGATTGTAGCTACGGTCATTTAAACACAAGAGGAGATCAAAACCTTAAAAAAATAAACAAATAAACAATAAATGAATAAAAAATAAACAAACAAATAAAAAAACAAACAAACAAAAAACACTGGAAAGCCAGTCATTTATTTTGAGTTGTGAGGCTTTTTGGCTTACAAGCAGCTCTGTAACAAGAGTTACTCTTAGAACAGTCATTACAAATAGTCTTCTACAGCCAACAATCATTGCTTATGGCCATTGCACTCTTAGGAATCCCGAGCTTGTGCGCTTAGTTAATACTTGGACTGGAGACTGCCAGGGAACACTAGGCGCTGTAAGCTTTTTAACTTAAGGCTCCGATTGTGAAGATTGTAGCTACAGTCATTTAAACACAAGAGGAGATCAAAACTTTAAAAAAATAAACAAATAAACAATAAATGAATAAAAAATAAACAAACAAATAAAAAAACAAACAAACAAAAAACACTGGAAAGCCAGTCATTTATTTTGAGTTGTGAGGCTTTTTGGCTTACAAGCAGCTCTGTAACAAGAGTTACTCTTAGAACAGTCATTACAAATTGTCTGCTACAGCCAACGGTTATTGCTTATGGCCATAGCACTGTTAGGAATCCCGAGCTTGTGCGCTTAGTTAATACTTGGACTGGAGACTGCCAGGGAACACTAGGCGCTGTAAGCTTTTTAACTTAAGGCTCCGATTGTGAAGATTGTAGCTACGGTCATTTAAACACAAGAGGAGATAAAAACTTTAAAAAAATAAACAAATAAACAATAAATGAATAAAAAATAAACAAACAAATAAAAAAACAAACAAACAAAAAACACTGGAAAGCCAGTCATTTATTTTGAGTTGTGAGGCTTTTTGGCTTACAAGCAGCTCTGTAACAAGAGTTACTCTTAGAACAGTCATTACAAATTGTCTGCTACAGCCAACGGTTATTGCTTATGGCCATAGCACTGTTAGGAATCCCGAGCTTGTGCGCTTAGTTAATACTTGGACTGGAGACTGCCAGGGAACACTAGGCGCTGTAAGCTTTTTAACTTAAGGCTCCGATTGTGAAGATTGTAGCTACGGTCATTTAAACACAAGAGGAGATCAAAACTTTAAAAAAATAAACAAATAAACAATAAATGAATAAAAAATAAACAAACAAATAAAAAAACAAACAAACAAAAAACACTGGAAAGCCAGTCATTTATTTTGAGTTGTGAGGCTTTTTGGCTTACAAGCAGCTCTGTAACAAGAGTTACTCTTAGAACAGTCATTACAAATTGTCTGCTACAGCCAACGGTTATTGCTTATGGCCATAGCACTGTTAGGAATCCCGAGCTTGTGCGCTTAGTTAATACTTGGACTGGAGACTGCCAGGGAACACTAGGCGCTGTAAGCTTTTTAACTTAAGGCTCCGATTGTGAAGATTGTAGCTACGGTCATTTAAACACAAGAGGAGATCAAAACTTTTAAAAAATAAACAAATAAACAATAAATGAATAAAAAATAAACAAACAAATAAAAAAACAAACAAACAAAAAACACTGGAAAGCCAGTCATTTATT
This sequence comes from Hoplias malabaricus, assembly GCF_029633855.1. NCBI lineage: Eukaryota > Metazoa > Chordata > Actinopteri > Characiformes > Erythrinidae > Hoplias > Hoplias malabaricus. The sequence goes on along the minus strand of NW_027101105.1, from coordinate 362,932 downwards.
TTGAGTTGTGAGGCTTTTTGGCTTACAAGCAGCTCTGTAACAAGAGTTACTCTTAGAACAGTCATTACAAATAGTCTTCTACAGCCAACAGTCATTGCTTATGGCCATTGCACTCTTAGGAATCCCGAGCTTGTGCGCTTAGTTAATACTTGGACTGGAGACTGCTAGGGAACACTAGGCGCTGTAAGCTTTTTAACTTAAGGCTCCGATTGTGAAGATTGTAGCTACAGTCATTTAAACACAAGAGGAGATCAAAACTTTAAAAAAATAAACAAATAAACAATAAATGAATAAAAAATAAACAAACAAATAAAAAAACAAATAAACAAAAAACACTGGAAAGCCAGTCATTTATTTTGAGTTGTGAGGCTTTTTGGCTTACAAGCAGCTCTGTAACAAGAGTTACTCTTAGAACAGTCATTACAAATTGTCTGCTACAGCCAACGGTTATTGCTTATGGCCATAGCACTGTTAGGAATCCCGAGCTTGTGCGCTTAGTTAATACTTGGACTGGAGACTGCCAGGGAACACTAAGCGCTGTAAGCTTTTTAACTTAAGGCTCCGATTGTGAAGATTGTAGCTACAGTCATTTAAACACAAGAGGAGATCAAAACTTTAAAAAAATAAACAAATAAACAATAAATGAATAAAAAATAAACAAACAAATAAAAAAACAAATAAACAAAAAACACTGGAAAGCCAGTCATTTATTTTGAGTTGTGAGGCTTTTTGGCTTACAAGCAGCTCTGTAACAAGAGTTACTCTTAGAACAGTCATTACAAATTGTCTGCTACAGCCAACGGTTATTGCTTATGGCCATAGCACTGTTAGGAATCCCGAGCTTGTGCGCTTAGTTAATACTTGGACTGGAGACTGCCAGGGAACACTAGGCGCTGTAAGCTTTTTAACTTAAGGCTCCGATTGTGAAGATTGTAGCTACGGTCATTTAAACACAAGAGGAGATCAAAACTTTTAAAAAATAAACAAATAAACAATAAATGAATAAAAAATAAACAAACAAATAAAAAAACAAACAAACAAAAAACACTGGAAAGCCAGTCATTTATTTTGAGTTGTGAGGCTTTTTGGCTTACAAGCAGCTCTGTAACAAGAGTTACTCTTAGAACAGTCATTACAAATAGTCTTCTACAGCCAACAGTCATTGCTTATGGCCATTGCACTCTTAGGAATCCCGAGCTTGTGCGCTTAGTTAATACTTGGACTGGAGACTGCCAGGGAACACTAAGCGCTGTAAGCTTTTTAACTTAAGGCTCCGATTGTGAAGATTGTAGCTACAGTCATTTAAACACAAGAGGAGATCAAAACTTTAAAAAAATAAACAAATAAACAATAAATGAATAAAAAATAAACAAACAAATAAAAAAACAAACAAACAAAAAACACTGGAAAGCCAGTCATTTATTTTGAGTTGTGAGGCTTTTTAGTTTACAAGCAGCTCTGTAACAAGAGTTACTCTTAGAACAGTCATTACAAATAGTCTTCTACAGCCAACAGTCATTGCTTATGGCCATTGCACTCTTAGGAATCCCGAGCTTGTGCGCTTAGTTAATACTTGGACTGGAGACTGCCAGGGAACACTAGGCGCTGTAAGCTTTTTAACTTAAGGCTCCGATTGTGAAGATTGTAGCTACAGTCATTTAAACACAAGAGGAGATCAAAACTTTAAACAAATAAACAATAAATGAATAAAAAATAAACAAACAAATAAAAAAACAAACAAACAAAAACACTGGAAAGCCAGTCATTTATTTTGAGTTGTGAGGCTTTTTGGCTTACAAGCAGCTCTGTAACAAGAGTTACTCTTAGAACAGTCATTACAAATTGTCTGCTACAGCCAACGGTTATTGCTTATGGCCATAGCACTGTTAGGAATCCCGAGCTTGTGCGCTTAGTTAATACTTGGACTGGAGACTGCCAGGGAACACTAGGCGCTGTAAGCTTTTTAACTTAAGGCTCCGATTGTGAAGATTGTAGCTACGGTCATTTAAACACAAGAGGAGATCAAAACTTTTAAAAAATAAACAAATAAACAATAAATGAATAAAAAATAAACAAACAAATAAAAAAACAAACAAACAAAAAACACTGGAAAGCCAGTCATTTATTTTGAGTTGTGAGGCTTTTTGGCTTACAAGCAGCTCTGTAACAAGAGTTACTCTTAGAACAGTCATTACAAATTGTCTGCTACAGCCAACGGTTATTGCTTATGGCCATAGCACTGTTAGGAATCCCGAGCTTGTGCGCTTAGTTAATACTTGGACTGGAGACTGCCAGGGAACACTAGGCGCTGTAAGCTTTTTAACTTAAGGCTCCGATTGTGAAGATTGTAGCTACGGTCATTTAAACACAAGAGGAGATCAAAACTTTTAAAAAATAAACAAATAAACAATAAATGAATAAAAAATAAACAAACAAATAAAAAAACAAACAAACAAAAAACACTGGAAAGCCAGTCATTTATTTTGAGTTGTGAGGCTTTTTGGCTTACAAGCAGCTCTGTAACAAGAGTTACTCTTAGAACAGTCATTACAAATAGTCTTCTACAGCCAACAGTCATTGCTTATGGCCATTGCACTCTTAGGAATCCCGAGCTTGTGCGCTTAGTTAATACTTGGACTGGAGACTGCCAGGGAACACTAGGCGCTGTAAGCTTTTTAACTTAAGGCTCCGATTGTGAAGATTGTAGCTACAGTCATTTAAACACAAGAGGAGATCAAAACTTTTAAAAAATAAACAAATAAACAATAAATGAATAAAAAATAAACAAACAAATAAAAAAACAAACAAACAAAAAACACTGGAAAGCCAGTCATTTATTTTGAGTTGTGAGGCTTTTTGGCTTACAAGCAGCTCTGTAACAAGAGTTACTCTTAGAACAGTCATTACAAATTGTCTGCTACAGCCAACGGTTATTGCTTATGGCCATAGCACTGTTAGGAATCCCGAGCTTGTGCGCTTAGTTAATACTTGGACTGGAGACTGCCAGGGAACACTAGGCGCTGTAAGCTTTTTAACTTAAGGCTCCGATTGTGAAGATTGTAGCTACAGTCATTTAAACACAAGAGGAGATCAAAACTTTAAAAAAATAAACAAATAAACATTAAATGAATAAAAAATAAACAAACAAATAAAAAAACAAACAAACAAAAAACACTGGAAAGCCAGTCATTTATTTTGAGTTGTGAGGCTTTTTAGTTTACAAGCAGCTCTGTAACAAGAGTTACTCTTAGAACAGTCATTACAAATAGTCTTCTACAGCCAACAGTCATTGCTTATGGCCATTGCACTCTTAGGAATCCCGAGCTTGTGCGCTTAGTTAATACTTGGACTGGAGACTGCCAGGGAACACTAGGCGCTGTAAGCTTTTTAACTTAAGGCTCCGATTGTGAAGATTGTAGCTACAGTCATTTAAACACAAGAGGAGATCAAAACTTTTAAAAAATAAACAAATAAACAATAAATGAATAAAAAATAAACAAACAAATAAAAAAACAAACAAACAAAAAACACTGGAAAGCCAGTCATTTATTTTGAGTTGTGAGGCTTTTTGGCTTACAAGCAGCTCTGTAACAAGAGTTACTCTTAGAACAGTCATTACAAATTGTCTGCTACAGCCAACGGTTATTGCTTATGGCCATAGCACTGTTAGGAATCCCGAGCTTGTGCGCTTAGTTAATACTTGGACTGGAGACTGCCAGGGAACACTAAGCGCTGTAAGCTTTTTAACTTAAGGCTCCGATTGTGAAGATTGTAGCTACAGTCATTTAAACACAAGAGGAGATCAAAACTTTAAAAAAATAAACAAATAAACAATAAATGAATAAAAATAAACAAACAAATAAAAAAACAAACAAACAAAAAACACTGGAAAGCCAGTCATTTATTTTGAGTTGTGAGGCTTTTTAGTTTACAAGCAGCTCTGTAACAAGAGTTACTCTTAGAACAGTCATTACAAATAGTCTTCTACAGCCAACAGTCATTGCTTATGGCCATTGCACTCTTAGGAATCCCGAGCTTGTGCGCTTAGTTAATACTTGGACTGGAGACTGCCAGGGAACACTAGGCGCTGTAAGCTTTTTAACTTAAGGCTCCGATTGTGAAGATTGTAGCTACAGTCATTTAAACACAAGAGGAGATCAAAACTTTTAAAAAATAAACAAATAAACAATAAATGAATAAAAAATAAACAAACAAATAAAAAAACAAACAAACAAAAAACACTGGAAAGCCAGTCATTTATTTTGAGTTGTGAGGCTTTTTGGCTTACAAGCAGCTCTGTAACAAGAGTTACTCTTAGAACAGTCATTACAAATTGTCTGCTACAGCCAACGGTTATTGCTTATGGCCATAGCACTGTTAGGAATCCCGAGCTTGTGCGCTTAGTTAATACTTGGACTGGAGACTGCCAGGGAACACTAAGCGCTGTAAGCTTTTTAACTTAAGGCTCCGATTGTGAAGATTGTAGCTACAGTCATTTAAACACAAGAGGAGATCAAAACTTTAAAAAAATAAACAAATAAACAATAAATGAATAAAAAATAAACAAACAAATAAAAAAACAAACAAACAAAAAACACTGGAAAGCCAGTCATTTATTTTGAGTTGTGAGGCTTTTTGGCTTACAAGCAGCTCTGTAACAAGAGTTACTCTTAGAACAGTCATTACAAATAGTCTTCTACAGCCAACAGTCATTGCTTATGGCCATTGCACTCTTAGGAATCCCGAGCTTGTGCGCTTAGTTAATACTTGGACTGGAGACTGCCAGGGAACACTAGGCGCTGTAAGCTTTTTAACTTAAGGCTCCGATTGTGAAGATTGTAGCTACAGTCATTTAAACACGAGGAGATCAAAACTTTAAAAAAATAAACAAATAAACAATAAATGAATAAAAAATAAACAAACAAATAAAAAAACAAACAAACAAAAAACACTGGAAAGCCAGTCATTTATTTTGAGTTGTGAGGCTTTTTAGTTTACAAGCAGCTCTGTAACAAGAGTTACTCTTAGAACAGTCATTACAAATAGTCTTCTACAGCCAACAGTCATTGCTTATGGCCATTGCACTCTTAGGAATCCCGAGCTTGTGCGCTTAGTTAATACTTGGACTGGAGACTGCCAGGGAACACTAGGCGCTGTAAGCTTTTTAACTTAAGGCTCCGATTGTGAAGATTGTAGCTACAGTCATTTAAACACAAGAGGAGATCAAAACTTTTAAAAAATAAACAAATAAACAATAAATGAATAAAAAATAAACAAACAAATAAAAAAACAAACAAACAAAAAACACTGGAAAGCCAGTCATTTATTTTGAGTTGTGAGGCTTTTTGGCTTACAAGCAGCTCTGTAACAAGAGTTACTCTTAGAACAGTCATTACAAATTGTCTGCTACAGCCAACGGTTATTGCTTATGGCCATAGCACTGTTAGGAATCCCGAGCTTGTGCGCTTAGTTAATACTTGGACTGGAGACTGCCAGGGAACACTAGGCGCTGTAAGCTTTTTAACTTAAGGCTCCGATTGTGAAGATTGTAGCTACAGTCATTTAAACACAAGAGGAGATCAAAACTTTAAAAAAATAAACAAATAAACAATAAATGAATAAAAAATAAACAAACAAATAAAAAAACAAACAAACAAAAAACACTGGAAAGCCAGTCATTTATTTTGAGTTGTGAGGCTTTTTAGTTTACAAGCAGCTCTGTAACAAGAGTTACTCTTAGAACAGTCATTACAAATAGTCTTCTACAGCCAACAGTCATTGCTTATGGCCATTGCACTCTTAGGAATCCCGAGCTTGTGCGCTTAGTTAATACTTGGACTGGAGACTGCCAGGGAACACTAGGCGCTGTAAGCTTTTTAACTTAAGGCTCCGATTGTGAAGATTGTAGCTACAGTCATTTAAACACAAGAGGAGATCAAAACTTTTAAAAAATAAACAAATAAACAATAAATGAATAAAAAATAAACAAACAAATAAAAAAACAAACAAACAAAAAACACTGGAAAGCCAGTCATTTATTTTGAGTTGTGAGGCTTTTTGGCTTACAAGCAGCTCTGTAACAAGAGTTACTCTTAGAACAGTCATTACAAATTGTCTGCTACAGCCAACGGTTATTGCTTATGGCCATAGCACTGTTAGGAATCCCGAGCTTGTGCGCTTAGTTAATACTTGGACTGGAGACTGCCAGGGAACACTAAGCGCTGTAAGCTTTTTAACTTAAGGCTCCGATTGTGAAGATTGTAGCTACAGTCATTTAAACACAAGAGGAGATCAAAACTTTAAAAAAATAAACAAATAAACAATAAATGAATAAAAAATAAACAAACAAATAAAAAAACAAATAAACAAAAAACACTGGAAAGCCAGTCATTTATTTTGAGTTGTGAGGCTTTTTGGCTTACAAGCAGCTCTGTAACAAGAGTTACTCTTAGAACAGTCATTACAAATTGTCTGCTACAGCCAACGGTTATTGCTTATGGCCATAGCACTGTTAGGAATCCCGAGCTTGTGCGCTTAGTTAATACTTGGACTGGAGACTGCCAGGGAACACTAGGCGCTGTAAGCTTTTTAACTTAAGGCTCCGATTGTGAAGATTGTAGCTACGGTCATTTAAACACAAGAGGAGATCAAAACTTTAAAAAAATAAACAAATAAACAATAAATGAATAAAAAATAAACAAACAAATAAAAAAACAAACAAACAAAAAACACTGGAAAGCCAGTCATTTATTTTGAGTTGTGAGGCTTTTTGGCTTACAAGCAGCTCTGTAACAAGAGTTACTCTTAGAACAGTCATTACAAATTGTCTGCTACAGCCAACGGTTATTGCTTATGGCCATAGCACTGTTAGGAATCCCGAGCTTGTGCGCTTAGTTAATACTTGGACTGGAGACTGCCAGGGAACACTAGGCGCTGTAAGCTTTTTAACTTAAGGCTCCGATTGTGAAGATTGTAGCTACGGTCATTTAAACACAAGAGGAGATCAAAACTTTTAAAAAATAAACAAATAAACAATAAATGAATAAAAAATAAACAAACAAATAAAAAAACAAACAAACAAAAAACACTGGAAAGCCAGTCATTTATTTTGAGTTGTGAGGCTTTTTGGCTTACAAGCAGCTCTGTAACAAGAGTTACTCTTAGAACAGTCATTACAAATTGTCTGCTACAGCCAACGGTTATTGCTTATGGCCATAGCACTGTTAGGAATCCCGAGCTTGTGCGCTTAGTTAATACTTGGACTGGAGACTGCCAGGGAACACTAGGCGCTGTAAGCTTTTTAACTTAAGGCTCCGATTGTGAAGATTGTAGCTACAGTCATTTAAACACAAGAGGAGATCAAAACTTTAAAAAAATAAACAAATAAACAATAAATGAATAAAAAATAAACAAACAAATAAAAAAACAAACAAACAAAAAACACTGGAAAGCCAGTCATTTATTTTGAGTTGTGAGGCTTTTTGGCTTACAAGCAGCTCTGTAACAAGAGTTACTCTTAGAACAGTCATTACAAATTGTCTGCTACAGCCAACGGTTATTGCTTATGGCCATAGCACTGTTAGGAATCCCGAGCTTGTGCGCTTAGTTAATACTTGGACTGGAGACTGCCAGGGAACACTAGGCGCTGTAAGCTTTTTAACTTAAGGCTCCGATTGTGAAGATTGTAGCTACGGTCATTTAAACACAAGAGGAGATCAAAACTTTTAAAAAATAAACAAATAAACAATAAATGAATAAAAAATAAACAAACAAATAAAAAAACAAACAAACAAAAAACACTGGAAAGCCAGTCATTTATTTTGAGTTGTGAGGCTTTTTGGCTTACAAGCAGCTCTGTAACAAGAGTTACTCTTAGAACAGTCATTACAAATTGTCTGCTACAGCCAACGGTTATTGCTTATGGCCATAGCACTGTTAGGAATCCCGAGCTTGTGCGCTTAGTTAATACTTGGACTGGAGACTGCCAGGGAACACTAGGCGCTGTAAGCTTTTTAACTTAAGGCTCCGATTGTGAAGATTGTAGCTACAGTCATTTAAACACAAGAGGAGATCAAAACTTTTAAAAAATAAACAAATAAACAATAAATGAATAAAAAATAAACAAACAAATAAAAAAACAAACAAACAAAAAACACTGGAAAGCCAGTCATTTATTTTGAGTTGTGAGGCTTTTTGGCTTACAAGCAGCTCTGTAACAAGAGTTACTCTTAGAACAGTCATTACAAATTGTCTGCTACAGCCAACGGTTATTGCTTATGGCCATAGCACTGTTAGGAATCCCGAGCTTGTGCGCTTAGTTAATACTTGGACTGGAGACTGCCAGGGAACACTAGGCGCTGTAAGCTTTTTAACTTAAGGCTCCGATTGTGAAGATTGTAGCTACAGTCATTTAAACACAAGAGGAGATCAAAACTTTAAAAAAATAAACAAATAAACAATAAATGAATAAAAAATAAACAAACAAATAAAAAAACAAACAAACAAAAAACACTGGAAAGCCAGTCATTTATTTTGAGTTGTGAGGCTTTTTAGTTTACAAGCAGCTCTGTAACAAGAGTTACTCTTAGAACAGTCATTACAAATAGTCTTCTACAGCCAACAGTCATTGCTTATGGCCATTGCACTCTTAGGAATCCCGAGCTTGTGCGCTTAGTTAATACTTGGACTGGAGACTGCCAGGGAACACTAGGCGCTGTAAGCTTTTTAACTTAAGGCTCCGATTGTGAAGATTGTAGCTACAGTCATTTAAACACAAGAGGAGATCAAAACTTTTAAAAAATAAACAAATAAACAATAAATGAATAAAAAATAAACAAACAAATAAAAAAACAAACAAACAAAAAACACTGGAAAGCCAGTCATTTATTTTGAGTTGTGAGGCTTTTTGGCTTACAAGCAGCTCTGTAACAAGAGTTACTCTTAGAACAGTCATTACAAATTGTCTGCTACAGCCAACGGTTATTGCTTATGGCCATAGCACTGTTAGGAATCCCGAGCTTGTGCGCTTAGTTAATACTTGGACTGGAGACTGCCAGGGAACACTAGGCGCTGTAAGCTTTTTAACTTAAGGCTCCGATTGTGAAGATTGTAGCTACAGTCATTTAAACACAAGAGGAGATCAAAACTTTAAAAAAATAAACAAATAAACAATAAATGAATAAAAAATAAACAAACAAATAAAAAAACAAACAAACAAAAAACACTGGAAAGCCAGTCATTTATTTTGAGTTGTGAGGCTTTTTAGTTTACAAGCAGCTCTGTAACAAGAGTTACTCTTAGAACAGTCATTACAAATAGTCTTCTACAGCCAACAGTCATTGCTTATGGCCATTGCACTCTTAGGAATCCCGAGCTTGTGCGCTTAGTTAATACTTGGACTGGAGACTGCCAGGGAACACTAGGCGCTGTAAGCTTTTTAACTTAAGGCTCCGATTGTGAAGATTGTAGCTACAGTCATTTAAACACAAGAGGAGATCAAAACTTTTAAAAAATAAACAAATAAACAATAAATGAATAAAAAATAAACAAACAAATAAAAAAACAAACAAACAAAAAACACTGGAAAGCCAGTCATTTATTTTGAGTTGTGAGGCTTTTTGGCTTACAAGCAGCTCTGTAACAAGAGTTACTCTTAGAACAGTCATTACAAATTGTCTGCTACAGCCAACGGTTATTGCTTATGGCCATAGCACTGTTAGGAATCCCGAGCTTGTGCGCTTAGTTAATACTTGGACTGGAGACTGCCAGGGAACACTAAGCGCTGTAAGCTTTTTAACTTAAGGCTCCGATTGTGAAGATTGTAGCTACAGTCATTTAAACACAAGAGGAGATCAAAACTTTAAAAAAATAAACAAATAAACAATAAATGAATAAAAAATAAACAAACAAATAAAAAAACAAATAAACAAAAAACACTGGAAAGCCAGTCATTTATTTTGAGTTGTGAGGCTTTTTGGCTTACAAGCAGCTCTGTAACAAGAGTTACTCTTAGAACAGTCATTACAAATTGTCTGCTACAGCCAACGGTTATTGCTTATGGCCATAGCACTGTTAGGAATCCCGAGCTTGTGCGCTTAGTTAATACTTGGACTGGAGACTGCCAGGGAACACTAGGCGCTGTAAGCTTTTTAACTTAAGGCTCCGATTGTGAAGATTGTAGCTACGGTCATTTAAACACAAGAGGAGATCAAAACTTTTAAAAAATAAACAAATAAACAATAAATGAATAAAAAATAAACAAACAAATAAAAAAACAAACAAACAAAAAACACTGGAAAGCCAGTCATTTATTTTGAGTTGTGAGGCTTTTTGGCTTACAAGCAGCTCTGTAACAAGAGTTACTCTTAGAACAGTCATTACAAATTGTCTGCTACAGCCAACGGTTATTGCTTATGGCCATAGCACTGTTAGGAATCCCGAGCTTGTGCGCTTAGTTAATACTTGGACTGGAGACTGCCAGGGAACACTAAGCGCTGTAAGCTTTTTAACTTAAGGCTCCGATTGTGAAGATTGTAGCTACAGTCATTTAAACACAAGAGGAGATCAAAACTTTAAAAAAATAAACAAATAAACAATAAATGAATAAAAAATAAACAAACAAATAAAAAAAAACAAATAAACAAAAAACACTGGAAAGCCAGTCATTTATTTTGAGTTGTGAGGCTTTTTGGCTTACAAGCAGCTCTGTAACAAGAGTTACTCTTAGAACAGTCATTACAAATAGTCTTCTACAGCCAACAGTCATTGCTTATGGCCATTGCACTCTTAGGAATCCCGAGCTTGTGCGCTTAGTTAATACTTGGACTGGAGACTGCCAGGGAACACTAGGCGCTGTAAGCTTTTTAACTTAAGGCTCCGATTGTGAAGATTGTAGCTACAGTCATTTAAACACAAGAGGAGATCAAAACTTTTAAAAAATAAACAAATAAACAATAAATGAATAAAAAATAAACAAACAAATAAAAAAACAAACAAACAAAAAACACTGGAAAGCCAGTCATTTATTTTGAGTTGTGAGGCTTTTTGGCTTACAAGCAGCTCTGTAACAAGAGTTACTCTTAGAACAGTCATTACAAATTGTCTGCTACAGCCAACGGTTATTGCTTATGGCCATAGCACTGTTAGGAATCCCGAGCTTGTGCGCTTAGTTAATACTTGGACTGGAGACTGCCAGGGAACACTAGGCGCTGTAAGCTTTTTAACTTAAGGCTCCGATTGTGAAGATTGTAGCTACAGTCATTTAAACACAAGAGGAGATCAAAACTTTTAAAAAATAAACAAATAAACAATAAATGAATAAAAAATAAACAAACAAATAAAAAAACAAACAAACAAAAAACACTGGAAAGCCAGTCATTTATTTTGAGTTGTGAGGCTTTTTGGCTTACAAGCAGCTCTGTAACAAGAGTTACTCTTAGAACAGTCATTACAAATTGTCTGCTACAGCCAACGGTTATTGCTTATGGCCATAGCACTGTTAGGAATCCCGAGCTTGTGCGCTTAGTTAATACTTGGACTGGAGACTGCCAGGGAACACTAAGCGCTGTAAGCTTTTTAACTTAAGGCTCCGATTGTGAAGATTGTAGCTACGGTCATTTAAACACAAGAGGAGATCAAAACTTTTAAAAAATAAACAAATAAACAATAAATGAATAAAAAATAAACAAACAAATAAAAAAACAAACAAACAAAAAACACTGGAAAGCCAGTCATTTATTTTGAGTTGTGAGGCTTTTTGGCTTACAAGCAGCTCTGTAACAAGAGTTACTCTTAGAACAGTCATTACAAATTGTCTGCTACAGCCAACGGTTATTGCTTATGGCCATAGCACTGTTAGGAATCCCGAGCTTGTGCGCTTAGTTAATACTTGGACTGGAGACTGCCAGGGAACACTAAGCGCTGTAAGCTTTTTAACTTAAGGCTCCGATTGTGAAGATTGTAGCTACAGTCATTTAAACACAAGAGGAGATCAAAACTTTAAAAAAATAAACAAATAAACAATAAATGAATAAAAAATAAACAAACAAATAAAAAAACAAACAAACAAAAAACACTGGAAAGCCAGTCATTTATTTTGAGTTGTGAGGCTTTTTGGCTTACAAGCAGCTCTGTAACAAGAGTTACTCTTAGAACAGTCATTACAAATTGTCTGCTACAGCCAACGGTTATTGCTTATGGCCATAGCACTGTTAGGAATCCCGAGCTTGTGCGCTTAGTTAATACTTGGACTGGAGACTGCCAGGGAACACTAGGCGCTGTAAGCTTTTTAACTTAAGGCTCCGATTGTGAAGATTGTAGCTACGGTCATTTAAACACAAGAGGAGATCAAAACTTTTAAAAAATAAACAAATAAACAATAAATGAATAAAAAATAAACAAACAAATAAAAAAACAAACAAACAAAAAACACTGGAAAGCCAGTCATTTATTTTGAGTTGTGAGGCTTTTTGGCTTACAAGCAGCTCTGTAACAAGAGTTACTCTTAGAACAGTCATTACAAATAGTCTTCTACAGCCAACAGTCATTGCTTATGGCCATTGCACTCTTAGGAATCCCGAGCTTGTGCGCTTAGTTAATACTTGGACTGGAGACTGCCAGGGAACACTAGGCGCTGTAAGCTTTTTAACTTAAGGCTCCGATTGTGAAGATTGTAGCTACAGTCATTTAAACACGAGGAGATCAAAACTTTAAAAAAATAAACAAATAAACAATAAATGAATAAAAAATAAACAAACAAATAAAAAAACAAACAAACAAAAAACACTGGAAAGCCAGTCATTTATTTTGAGTTGTGAGGCTTTTTAGTTTACAAGCAGCTCTGTAACAAGAGTTACTCTTAGAACAGTCATTACAAATAGTCTTCTACAGCCAACAGTCATTGCTTATGGCCATTGCACTCTTAGGAATCCCGAGCTTGTGCGCTTAGTTAATACTTGGACTGGAGACTGCCAGGGAACACTAGGCGCTGTAAGCTTTTTAACTTAAGGCTCCGATTGTGAAGATTGTAGCTACAGTCATTTAAACACAAGAGGAGATCAAAACTTTTAAAAAATAAACAAATAAACAATAAATGAATAAAAAATAAACAAACAAATAAAAAAACAAACAAACAAAAAACACTGGAAAGCCAGTCATTTATTTTGAGTTGTGAGGCTTTTTGGCTTACAAGCAGCTCTGTAACAAGAGTTACTCTTAGAACAGTCATTACAAATTGTCTGCTACAGCCAACGGTTATTGCTTATGGCCATAGCACTGTTAGGAATCCCGAGCTTGTGCGCTTAGTTAATACTTGGACTGGAGACTGCCAGGGAACACTAAGCGCTGTAAGCTTTTTAACTTAAGGCTCCGATTGTGAAGATTGTAGCTACAGTCATTTAAACACAAGAGGAGATCAAAACTTTAAAAAAATAAACAAATACACAATAAATGAATAAAAAATAAACAAACAAATAAAAAAACAAATAAACAAAAAACACTGGAAAGCCAGTCATTTATTTTGAGTTGTGAGGCTTTTTGGCTTACAAGCAGCTCTGTAACAAGAGTTACTCTTAGAACAGTCATTACAAATTGTCTGCTACAGCCAACGGTTATTGCTTATGGCCATAGCACTGTTAGGAATCCCGAGCTTGTGCGCTTAGTTAATACTTGGACTGGAGACTGCCAGGGAACACTAGGCGCTGTAAGCTTTTTAACTTAAGGCTCCGATTGTGAAGATTGTAGCTACAGTCATTTAAACACAAGAGGAGATCAAAACTTTTAAAAAATAAACAAATAAACAATAAATGAATAAAAAATAAACAAACAAATAAAAAAACAAACAAACAAAAAACACTGGAAAGCCAGTCATTTATTTTGAGTTGTGAGGCTTTTTGGCTTACAAGCAGCTCTGTAACAAGAGTTACTCTTAGAACAGTCATTACAAATTGTCTGCTACAGCCAACGGTTATTGCTTATGGCCATAGCACTGTTAGGAATCCCGAGCTTGTGCGCTTAGTTAATACTTGGACTGGAGACTGCCAGGGAACACTAAGCGCTGTAAGCTTTTTAACTTAAGGCTCCGATTGTGAAGATTGTAGCTACAGTCATTTAAACACAAGAGGAGATCAAAACTTTAAAAAAATAAACAAATAAACAATAAATGAATAAAAAATAAACAAACAAATAAAAAAACAAATAAACAAAAAACACTGGAAAGCCAGTCATTTATTTTGAGTTGTGAGGCTTTTTGGCTTACAAGCAGCTCTGTAACAAGAGTTACTCTTAGAACAGTCATTACAAATTGTCTGCTACAGCCAACGGTTATTGCTTATGGCCATAGCACTGTTAGGAATCCCGAGCTTGTGCGCTTAGTTAATACTTGGACTGGAGACTGCCAGGGAACACTAAGCGCTGTAAGCTTTTTAACTTAAGGCTCCGATTATGAAGATTGTAGCTACAGTCATTTAAACACAAGAGGAGATCAAAACTTTAAAAAAATAAACAAATAAACAATAAATGAATAAAAAATAAACAAACAAATAAAAAAACAAATAAACAAAAAACACTGGAAAGCCAGTCATTTATTTTGAGTTGTGAGGCTTTTTGGCTTACAAGCAGCTCTGTAACAAGAGTTACTCTTAGAACAGTCATTACAAATTGTCTGCTACAGCCAACGGTTATTGCTTATGGCCATAGCACTGTTAGGAATCCCGAGCTTGTGCGCTTAGTTAATACTTGGACTGGAGACTGCCAGGGAACACTAGGCGCTGTAAGCTTTTTAACTTAAGGCTCCGATTGTGAAGATTGTAGCTACAGTCATTTAAACACAAGAGGAGATCAAAACTTTAAAAAAAATAAACAAATAAACAATAAATGAATAAAAAATAAACAAACAAATAAAAAAACAAACAAACAAAAAACACTGGAAAGCCAGTCATTTATTTTGAGTTGTGAGGCTTTTTAGTTTACAAGCAGCTCTGTAACAAGAGTTACTCTTAGAACAGTCATTACAAATAGTCTTCTACAGCCAACAGTCATTGCTTATGGCCATTGCACTCTTAGGAATCCCGAGCTTGTGCGCTTAGTTAATACTTAGACTGGAGACTGCCAGGGAACACTAGGCGCTGTAAGCTTTTTAACTTAAGGCTCAGATTGTGAAGATTGTAGCTACAGTCATTTAAACACAAGAGGAGATCAAAACTTTAAAAAAATAAACAAATAAACAATAAATGAATAAAAAATAAACAAACAAATAAAAAAACAAACAAACAAAAAACACTGGAAAGCCAGTCATTTATTTTGAGTTGTGAGGCTTTTTGGCTTACAAGCAGCTCTGTAACAAGAGTTACTCTTAGAACAGTCATTACAAATTGTCTGCTACAGCCAACGGTTATTGCTTATGGCCATAGCACTGTTAGGAATCCCGAGCTTGTGCGCGTAGTTAATACTTGGACTGGAGACTGCCAGGGAACACTAGGCGCTGTAAGCTTTTTAACTTAAGGCTCCGATTGTGAAGATTGTAGCTACAGTCATTTAAACACAAGAGGAGATCAAAACTTTAAAAAAATAAACAAATAAACAATAAATGAATAAAAAATAAACAAACAAATAAAAAAACAAACAAACAAAAAATACTGGAAAGCCAGTCATTTATTTTGAGTTGTGAGGCTTTTTGGCTTACAAGCAGCTCTGTAACAAGAGTTACTCTTAGAACAGTCATTACAAATTGTCTGCTACAGCCAACGGTTATTGCTTATGGCCATAGCACTGTTAGGAATCCCGAGCTTGTGCGCTTAGTTAATACTTGGACTGGAGACTGCCAGGGAACACTAGGCGCTGTAAGCTTTTTAACTTAAGGCTCCGATTGTGAAGATTGTAGCTACAGTCATTTAAACACAAGAGGAGATCAAAACTTTTAAAAAATAAACAAATAAACAATAAATGAATAAAAAATAAACAAACAAATAAAAAAACAAACAAACAAAAAACACTGGAAAGCCAGTCATTTATTTTGAGTTGTGAGGCTTTTTGGCTTACAAGCAGCTCTGTAACAAGAGTTACTCTTAGAACAGTCATTACAAATTGTCTGCTACAGCCAACGGTTATTGCTTATGGCCATAGCACTGTTAGGAATCCCGAGCTTGTGCGCTTAGTTAATACTTGGACTGGAGACTGCCAGGGAACACTAAGCGCTGTAAGCTTTTTAACTTAAGGCTCCGATTATGAAGATTGTAGCTACAGTCATTTAAACACAAGAGGAGATCAAAACTTTTAAAAAATAAACAAATAAACAATAAATGAATTAAAAATAAACAAACAAATAAAAAAACAAATAAACAAAAAACACTGGAAAGCCAGTCATTTATTTTGAGTTGTGAGGCTTTTTGGCTTACAAGCAGCTCTGTAACAAGAGTTACTCTTAGAACAGTCATTACAAATTGTCTGCTACAGCCAACGGTTATTGCTTATGGCCATAGCACTGTTAGGAATCCCGAGCTTGTGCGCTTAGTTAATACTTGGACTGGAGACTGCCAGGGAACACTAAGCGCTGTAAGCTTTTTAACTTAAGGCTCCGATTGTGAAGATTGTAGCTACAGTCATTTAAACACAAGAGGAGATCAAAACTTTAAAAAAATAAACAAATAAACAATAAATGAATAAAAAATAAACAAACAAATAAAAAAACAAACAAACAAAAAACACTGGAAAGCCAGTCATTTATTTTGAGTTGTGAGGCTTTTTGGCTTACAAGCAGCTCTGTAACAAGAGTTACTCTTAGAACAGTCATTACAAATTGTCTGCTACAGCCAACGGTTATTGCTTATGGCCATAGCACTGTTAGGAATCCCGAGCTTGTGCGCTTAGTTAATACTTGGACTGGAGACTGCCAGGGAACACTAGGCGCTGTAAGCTTTTTAACTTAAGGCTCCGATTGTGAAGATTGTAGCTACAGTCATTTAAACACAAGAGGAGATCAAAACTTTTAAAAAATAAACAAATAAACAATAAATGAATAAAAAATAAACAAACAAATAAAAAAACAAATAAACAAAAAACACTGGAAAGCCAGTCATTTATTTTGAGTTGTGAGGCTTTTTGGCTTACAAGCAGCTCTGTAACAAGAGTTACTCTTAGAACAGTCATTACAAATTGTCTGCTACAGCCAACGGTTATTGCTTATGGCCATAGCACTGTTAGGAATCCCGAGCTTGTGCGCTTAGTTAATACTTGGACTGGAGACTGACAGGGAACACTAGGCGCTGTAAGCTTTTTAACTTAAGGCTCCGATTGTGAAGATTGTAGCTACAGTCATTTAAACACAAGAGGAGATCAAAACTTTAAAAAAATAAACAAATAAACAATAAATGAATAAAAAATAAACAAACAAATAAAAAAACAAACAAACAAAAAACACTGGAAAGCCAGTCATTTATTTTGAGTTGTGAGGCTTTTTAGTTTACAAGCAGCTCTGTAACAATAGTTACTCTTAGAACAGTCATTACAAATAGTCTTCTACAGCCAACAGTCATTGCTTATGGCCATTGCACTCTTAGGAATCCCGAGCTTGTGCGCTTAGTTAATACTTGGACTGGAGACTGCCAGGGAACACTAGGCGCTGTAAGCTTTTTAACTTAAGGCTCCGATTGTGAAGATTGTAGCTACAGTCATTTAAACACAAGAGGAGATCAAAACTTAAAAAAAATAAACAAATAAACAATAAATGAATAAAAAATAAACAAACAAATAAAAAAACAAACAAACAAAAAACACTGGAAAGCCAGTCATTTATTTTGAGTTGTGAGGCTTTTTAGCTTACAAGCAGCTCTGTAACAAGAGTTACTCTTAGAACAGTCATTACAAATTGTCTGCTACAGCCAACGGTTATTGCTTATGGCCATAGCACTGTTAGGAATCCCGAGCTTGTGCGCTTAGTTAATACTTGGACTGGAGACTGCCAGGGAACACTAGGCGCTGTAAGCTTTTTAACTTAAGGCTCCGATTGTGAAGATTGTAGCTACAGTCATTTAAACACAAGAGGAGATCAAAACTTTAAAAAAATAAACAAATAAACAATAAATGAATAAAAAATAAACAAACAAATAAAAAAACAAACAAACAAAAAACACTGGAAAGCCAGTCATTTATTTTGAGTTGTGAGGCTTTTTAGTTTACAAGCAGCTCTGTAACAAGAGTTACTCTTAGAACAGTCATTACAAATAGTCTTCTACAGCCAACAGTCATTGCTTATGGCCATTGCACTCTTAGGAATCCCGAGCTTGTGCGCTTAGTTAATACTTGGACTGGAGACTGCCAGGGAACACTAGGCGCTGTAAGCTTTTTAACTTAAGGCTCCGATTGTGAAGATTGTAGCTACAGTCATTTAAACACAAGAGGAGATCAAAACTTTAAAAAAACAAACAAATAAGCAATAAATGAAGAAAAAATAAACAAACAAATAAAAAAACAAATAAACAAAAAACACTGGAAAGCCAGTCATTTATGTTGAGTTGTGAGGCTTTTTAGTTTACAAGCAGCTCTGTAACAAGAGTTACTCTTAGAACAGTCATTACAAATTGTCTGCTACAGCCAACGGTTATTGCTTATGGCCATAGCACTGTTAGGAATCCCGAGCTTGTGCGCTTAGTTAATACTTGGACTGGAGACTGCCAGGGAACACTAGGCGCTGTAAGCTTTTTAACTTAAGGCTCCGATTGTGAAGATTGTAGCTACAGTCATTTAAACACAAGAGGAGATCAAAACTTTTAAAAAATAAACAAATAAACAATAAATGAATAAAAAATAAACAAACAAATAAAAAAACAAATAAACAAAAAACACTGGAAAGCCAGTCATTTATTTTGAGTTGTGAGGCTTTTTAGTTTACAAGCAGCTCTGTAACAAGAGTTACTCTTAGAACAGTCATTACAAATAGTCTTCTACAGCCAACGGTCATTGCTTATGGCCATTGCACTCTTAGGAATCCCGAGCTTGTGCGCTTAGTTAATACTTGGACTGGAGACTGCCAGGGAACACTAGGCGCTGTAAGCTTTTTAACTTAAGGCTCCGATTGTGAAGATTGTAGCTACAGTCATTTAAACACAAGAGGAGATCAAAACTTTAAAAAAATAAACAAATAAACAATAAATGAATAAAAAATAAACAAACAAATAAAAAAACAAACAAACAAAAAACACTGGAAAGCCAGTCATTTATTTTGAGTTGTGAGGCTTTTTAGCTTACAAGCAGCTCTGTAACAAGAGTTACTCTTAGAACAGTCATTACAAATTGTCTGCTACAGCCAACGGTTATTGCTTATGGCCATAGCACTGTTAGGAATCCCGAGCTTGTGCGCTTAGTTAATACTTGGACTGGAGACTGCCAGGGAACACTAGGCGCTGTAAGCTTTTTAACTTAAGGCTCCGATTGTGAAGATTGTAGCTACAGTCATTTAAACACAAGAGGAGATCAAAACTTTAAAAAAATAAACAAATAAACAATAAATGAATAAAAAATAAACAAACAAATAAAAAAACAAACAAACAAAAAACACTGGAAAGCCAGTCATTTATTTTGAGTTGTGAGGCTTTTTAGTTTACAAGCAGCTCTGTAACAAGAGTTACTCTTAGAACAGTCATTACAAATAGTCTTCTACAGCCAACAGTCATTGCTTATGGCCATTGCACTCTTAGGAATCCCGAGCTTGTGCGCTTAGTTAATACTTGGACTGGAGACTGCCAGGGAACACTAGGCGCTGTAAGCTTTTTAACTTAAGGCTCCGATTGTGAAGATTGTAGCTACAGTCATTTAAACACAAGAGGAGATCAAAACTTTTAAAAAATAAACAAATAAACAATAAATGAATAAAAAATAAACAAACAAATAAAAAAACAAACAAACAAAAAACACTGGAAAGCCAGTCATTTATTTTGAGTTGTGAGGCTTTTTGGCTTACAAGCAGCTCTGTAACAAGAGTTACTCTTAGAACAGTCATTACAAATTGTCTGCTACAGCCAACGGTTATTGCTTATGGCCATAGCACTGTTAGGAATCCCGAGCTTGTGCGCTTAGTTAATACTTGGACTGGAGACTGCCAGGGAACACTAGGCGCTGTAAGCTTTTTAACTTAAGGCTCCGATTGTGAAGATTGTAGCTACGGTCATTTAAGCACAAGAGGAGATCAAAACTTTTAAAAAATAAACAAATAAACAATAAATGAATAAAAAATAAACAAACAAATAAAAAAACAAACAAACAAAAAACACTGGAAAGCCAGTCATTTATTTTGAGTTGTGAGGCTTTTTGGCTTACAAGCAGCTCTGTAACAAGAGTTACTCTTAGAACAGTCATTACAAATAGTCTTCTACAGCCAACAGTCATTGCTTATGGCCATTGCACTCTTAGGAATCCCGAGCTTGTGCGCTTAGTTAATACTTGGACTGGAGACTGCCAGGGAACACTAGGCGCTGTAAGCTTTTTAACTTAAGGCTCCGATTGTGAAGATTGTAGCTACAGTCATTTAAACACAAGAGGAGATCAAAACTTTAAAAAAATAAACAAATAAACAATAAATGAATAAAAAATAAACAAACAAATAAACAAAAAACACTGGAAAGCCAGTCATTTATTTTGAGTTGTGAGGCTTTTTGGCTTACAAGCAGCTCTGTAACAAGAGTTACTCTTAGAACAGTCATTACAAATTGTCTGCTACAGCCAACAGTTATTGCTTATGGCCATAGCACTGTTAGGAATCCCGAGCTTGTGCGCTTAGTTAATACTTGGACTGGAGACTGCCAGGGAACACTAGGCGCTGTAAGCTTTTTAACTTAAGGCTCCGATTGTGAAGATTGTAGCTACGGTCATTTAAACACAAGAGGAGATCAAAACTTTTAAAAAATAAACAAATAAACAATAAATGAATAAAAAATAAACAAACAAATAAAAAAACAAACAAACAAAAAACACTGGAAAGCCAGTCATTTATTTTGAGTTGTGAGGCTTTTTAGTTTACAAGCAGCTCTGTAACAAGAGTTACTCTTAGAACAGTCATTACAAATAGTCTTCTACAGCCAACAGTCATTGCTTATGGCCATTGCACTCTTAGGAATCCCGAGCTTGTGCGCTTAGTTAATACTTGGACTGGAGACTGCCAGGGAACACTAGGCGCTGTAAGCTTTTTAACTTAAGGCTCCGATTGTGAAGATTGTAGCTACAGTCATTTAAACACAAGAGGAGATCAAAACTTTAAAAAAATAAACAAATAAACAATAAATGAATAAAAAATAAACAAACAAATAAAAAAACAAACAAACAAAAAACACTGGAAAGCCAGTCATTTATTTTGAGTTGTGAGGCTTTTTAGTTTACAAGCAGCTCTGTAACAAGAGTTACTCTTAGAACAGTCATTACAAATAGTCTTCTACAGCCAACAGTCATTGCTTATGGCCATTGCACTCTTAGGAATCCCGAGCTTGTGCGCTTAGTTAATACTTGGACTGGAGACTGACAGGGAACACTAGGCGCTGTAAGCTTTTTAACTTAAGGCTCCGATTGTGAAGATTGTAGCTACAGTCATTTAAACACAAGAGGAGATCAAAACTTTAAAAAAATAAACAAATAAACAATAAATGAATAAAAAATAAACAAACAAATAAAAAAACAAACAAACAAAAAACACTGGAAAGCCAGTCATTTATTTTGAGTTGTGAGGCTTTTTAGCTTACAAGCAGCTCTGTAACAAGAGTTACTCTTAGAACAGTCATTACAAATTGTCTGCTACAGCCAACGGTTATTGCTTATGGCCATAGCACTGTTAGGAATCCCGAGCTTGTGCGCTTAGTTAATACTTGGACTGGAGACTGCCAGGGAACACTAGGCGCTGTAAGCTTTTTAACTTAAGGCTCCGATTGTGAAGATTGTAGCTACGGTCATTTAAACACAAGAGGAGATCAAAACTTTAAAAAAATAAACAAATAAACAATAAATGAATAAAAAATAAACAAACAAATAAAAAAACAAACAAACAAAAAACACTGGAAAGCCAGTCATTTATTTTGAGTTGTGAGGCTTTTTGGCTTACAAGCAGCTCTGTAACAAGAGTTACTCTTAGAACAGTCATTACAAATTGTCTGCTACAGCCAACGGTTATTGCTTATGGCCATAGCACTGTTAGGAATCCCGAGCTTGTGCGCTTAGTTAATACTTGGACTGGAGACTGCCAGGGAACACTAGGCGCTGTAAGCTTTTTAACTTAAGGCTCCGATTGTGAAGATTGTAGCTACGGTCATTTAAACACAAGAGGAGATCAAAACTTTTAAAAAATAAACAAATAAACAATAAATGAATAAAAAATAAACAAACAAATAAAAAAACAAACAAACAAAAAACACTGGAAAGCCAGTCATTTATTTTGAGTTGTGAGGCTTTTTGGCTTACAAGCAGCTCTGTAACAAGAGTTACTCTTAGAACAGTCATTACAAATAGTCTTCTACAGCCAACAGTCATTGCTTATGGCCATTGCACTCTTAGGAATCCCGAGCTTGTGCGCTTAGTTAATACTTGGACTGGAGACTGCCAGGGAACACTAGGCGCTGTAAGCTTTTTAACTTAAGGCTCCGATTGTGAAGATTGTAGCTACAGTCATTTAAACACAAGAGGAGATCAAAACTTTAAAAAAATAAACAAATAAACAATAAATGAATAAAAAATAAACAAACAAATAAACAAAAAACACTGGAAAGCCAGTCATTTATTTTGAGTTGTGAGGCTTTTTGGCTTACAAGCAGCTCTGTAACAAGAGTTACTCTTAGAACAGTCATTACAAATTGTCTGCTACAGCCAACGGTTATTGCTTATGGCCATAGCACTGTTAGGAATCCCGAGCTTGTGCGCTTAGTTAATACTTGGACTGGAGACTGCCAGGGAACACTAGGCGCTGTAAGCTTTTTAACTTAAGGCTCCGATTGTGAAGATTGTAGCTACGGTCATTTAAACACAAGAGGAGATCAAAACTTTTAAAAAATAAACAAATAAACAATAAATGAATAAAAAATAAACAAACAAATAAAAAAACAAACAAACAAAAAACACTGGAAAGCCAGTCATTTATTTTGAGTTGTGAGGCTTTTTAGTTTACAAGCAGCTCTGTAACAAGAGTTACTCTTAGAACAGTCATTACAAATAGTCTTCTACAGCCAACAGTCATTGCTTATGGCCATTGCACTCTTAGGAATCCCGAGCTTGTGCGCTTAGTTAATACTTGGACTGGAGACTGCCAGGGAACACTAGGCGCTGTAAGCTTTTTAACTTAAGGCTCCGATTGTGAAGATTGTAGCTACAGTCATTTAAACACAAGAGGAGATCAAAACTTTAAAAAAACAAACAAAGAAGCAAGAAATGAAGAAAAAATAAACAAACAAATAAAAAAACAAATAAACAAAAAACACTGGAAAGCCAGTCATTTATGTTGAGTTGTGAGGCTTTTTAGTTTACAAGCAGCTCTGTAACAAGAGTTACTCTTAGAACAGTCATTACAAATTGTCTGCTACAGCCAACGGTTATTGCTTATGGCCATAGCACTGTTAGGAATCCCGAGCTTGTGCGCTTAGTTAATACTTGGACTGGAGACTGCCAGGGAACACTAGGCGCTGTAAGCTTTTTAACTTAAGGCTCCGATTGTGAAGATTGTAGCTACAGTCATTTAAACACAAGAGGAGATCAAAACTTTAAAAAAATAAACAAATAAACAATAAATGAATAAAAAATAAACAAACAAATAAAAAAACAAACAAACAAAAAACACTGGAAAGCCAGTCATTTATTTTGAGTTGTGAGGCTTTTTAGTTTACAAGCAGCTCTGTAACAAGAGTTACTCTTAGAACAGTCATTACAAATAGTCTTCTACAGCCAACAGTCATTGCTTATGGCCATTGCACTCTTAGGAATCCCGAGCTTGTGCGCTTAGTTAATACTTGGACTGGAGACTGACAGGGAACACTAGGCGCTGTAAGCTTTTTAACTTAAGGCTCCGATTGTGAAGATTGTAGCTACAGTCATTTAAACACAAGAGGAGATCAAAACTTTAAAAAAATAAACAAATAAACAATAAATGAATAAAAAATAAACAAACAAATAAAAAAACAAACAAACAAAAAACACTGGAAAGCCAGTCATTTATTTTGAGTTGTGAGGCTTTTTAGCTTACAAGCAGCTCTGTAACAAGAGTTACTCTTAGAACAGTCATTACAAATTGTCTGCTACAGCCAACGGTTATTGCTTATGGCCATAGCACTGTTAGGAATCCCGAGCTTGTGCGCTTAGTTAATACTTGGACTGGAGACTGCCAGGGAACACTAGGCGCCGTAAGCTTTTTAACTTAAGGCTCCGATTGTGAAGATTGTAGCTACGGTCATTTAAACACAAGAGGAGATCAAAACTTTAAAAAAATAAACAAATAAACAATAAATGAATAAAAAATAAACAAACAAATAAAAAAACAAACAAACAAAAAACACTGGAAAGCCAGTCATTTATTTTGAGTTGTGAGGCTTTTTGGCTTACAAGCAGCTCTGTAACAAGAGTTACTCTTAGAACAGTCATTACAAATTGTCTGCTACAGCCAACGGTTATTGCTTATGGCCATAGCACTGTTAGGAATCCCGAGCTTGTGCGCTTAGTTAATACTTGGACTGGAGACTGCCAGGGAACACTAGGCGCTGTAAGCTTTTTAACTTAAGGCTCCGATTGTGAAGATTGTAGCTACGGTCATTTAAACACAAGAGGAGATCAAAACTTTTAAAAAATAAACAAATAAACAATAAATGAATAAAAAATAAACAAACAAATAAAAAAACAAACAAACAAAAAACACTGGAAAGCCAGTCATTTATTTTGAGTTGTGAGGCTTTTTAGTTTACAAGCAGCTCTGTAACAAGAGTTACTCTTAGAACAGTCATTACAAATAGTCTTCTACAGCCAACAGTCGTTGCTTATGGCCATTGCACTCTTAGGAATCCCGAGCTTGTGCGCTTAGTTAATACTTGGACTGGAGACTGCCAGGGAACACTAGGCGCTGTAAGCTTTTTAACTTAAGGCTCCGATTGTGAAGATTGTAGCTACAGTCATTTAAACACAAGAGGAGATCAAAACTTTAAAAAAACAAACAAATAAGCAATAAATGAAGAAAAAATAAACAAACAAATAAAAAAACAAATAAACAAAAAACACTGGAAAGCCAGTCATTTATGTTGAGTTGTGAGGCTTTTTAGTTTACAAGCAGCTCTGTAACAAGAGTTACTCTTAGAACAGTCATTACAAATTGTCTGCTACAGCCAACGGTTATTGCTTATGGCCATAGCACTGTTAGGAATCCCGAGCTTGTGCGCTTAGTTAATACTTGGACTGGAGACTGCCAGGGAACACTAGGCGCTGTAAGCTTTTTAACTTAAGGCTCCGATTGTGAAGATTGTAGCTACAGTCATTTAAACACAAGAGGAGATCAAAACTTTTAAAAAATAAACAAATAAACAATAAATGAATAAAAAATAAACAAACAAATAAAAAAACAAATAAACAAAAAACACTGGAAAGCCAGTCATTTATTTTGAGTTGTGAGGCTTTTTAGTTTACAAGCAGCTCTGTAACAAGAGTTACTCTTAGAACAGTCATTACAAATAGTCTTCTACAGCCAACGGTCATTGCTTATGGCCATTGCACTCTTAGGAATCCCGAGCTTGTGCGCTTAGTTAATACTTGGACTGGAGACTGCCAGGGAACACTAGGCGCTGTAAGCTTTTTAACTTAAGGCTCCGATTGTGAAGATTGTAGCTACAGTCATTTAAACACAAGAGGAGATCAAAACTTTTAAAAAATAAACAAATAAACAATAAATGAATAAAAAATAAACAAACAAATAAAAAAACAAACAAACAAAAAACACTGGAAAGCCAGTCATTTATTTTGAGTTGTGAGGCTTTTTAGCTTACAAGCAGCTCTGTAACAAGAGTTACTCTTAGAACAGTCATTACAAATTGTCTGCTACAGCCAACGGTTATTGCTTATGGCCATAGCACTGTTAGGAATCCCGAGCTTGTGCGCTTAGTTAATACTTGGACTGGAGACTGCCAGGGAACACTAGGCGCTGTAAGCTTTTTAACTTAAGGCTCCGATTGTGAAGATTGTAGCTACAGTCATTTAAACACAAGAGGAGATCAAAACTTTAAAAAAATAAACAAATAAACAATAAATGAATAAAAAATAAACAAACAAATAAAAAAACAAACAAACAAAAAACACTGGAAAGCCAGTCATTTATTTTGAGTTGTGAGGCTTTTTAGTTTACAAGCAGCTCTGTAACAAGAGTTACTCTTAGAACAGTCATTACAAATAGTCTTCTACAGCCAACAGTCATTGCTTATGGCCATTGCACTCTTAGGAATCCCGAGCTTGTGCGCTTAGTTAATACTTGGACTGGAGACTGCCAGGGAACACTAGGCGCTGTAAGCTTTTTAACTTAAGGCTCCGATTGTGAAGATTGTAGCTACAGTCATTTAAACACAAGAGGAGATCAAAACTTTTAAAAAATAAACAAATAAACAATAAATGAATAAAAAATAAACAAACAAATAAAAAAACAAACAAACAAAAAACACTGGAAAGCCAGTCATTTATTTTGAGTTGTGAGGCTTTTTGGCTTACAAGCAGCTCTGTAACAAGAGTTACTCTTAGAACAGTCATTACAAATTGTCTGCTACAGCCAACGGTTATTGCTTATGGCCATAGCACTGTTAGGAATCCCGAGCTTGTGCGCTTAGTTAATACTTGGACTGGAGACTGCCAGGGAACACTAGGCGCTGTAAGCTTTTTAACTTAAGGCTCCGATTGTGAAGATTGTAGCTACGGTCATTTAAACACAAGAGGAGATCAAAACTTTTAAAAAATAAACAAATAAACAATAAATGAATAAAAAATAAACAAACAAATAAAAAAACAAACAAACAAAAAACACTGGAAAGCCAGTCATTTATTTTGAGTTGTGAGGCTTTTTGGCTTACAAGCAGCTCTGTAACAAGAGTTACTCTTAGAACAGTCATTACAAATAGTCTTCTACAGCCAACAGTCATTGCTTATGGCCATTGCACTCTTAGGAATCCCGAGCTTGTGCGCTTAGTTAATACTTGGACTGGAGACTGCCAGGGAACACTAGGCGCTGTAAGCTTTTTAACTTAAGGCTCCGATTGTGAAGATTGTAGCTACAGTCATTTAAACACAAGAGGAGATCAAAACTTTAAAAAAATAAACAAATAAACAATAAATGAATAAAAAATAAACAAACAAATAAACAAAAAACACTGGAAAGCCAGTCATTTATTTTGAGTTGTGAGGCTTTTTGGCTTACAAGCAGCTCTGTAACAAGAGTTACTCTTAGAACAGTCATTACAAATTGTCTGCTACAGCCAACAGTTATTGCTTATGGCCATAGCACTGTTAGGAATCCCGAGCTTGTGCGCTTAGTTAATACTTGGACTGGAGACTGCCAGGGAACACTAGGCGCTGTAAGCTTTTTAACTTAAGGCTCCGATTGTGAAGATTGTAGCTACGGTCATTTAAACACAAGAGGAGATCAAAACTTTTAAAAAATAAACAAATAAACAATAAATGAATAAAAAATAAACAAACAAATAAAAAAACAAACAAACAAAAAACACTGGAAAGCCAGTCATTTATTTTGAGTTGTGAGGCTTTTTAGTTTACAAGCAGCTCTGTAACAAGAGTTACTCTTAGAACAGTCATTACAAATAGTCTTCTACAGCCAACAGTCATTGCTTATGGCCATTGCACTCTTAGGAATCCCGAGCTTGTGCGCTTAGTTAATACTTGGACTGGAGACTGCCAGGGAACACTAGGCGCTGTAAGCTTTTTAACTTAAGGCTCCGATTGTGAAGATTGTAGCTACAGTCATTTAAACACAAGAGGAGATCAAAACTTTAAAAAAATAAACAAATAAACAATAAATGAATAAAAAATAAACAAACAAATAAAAAAACAAACAAACAAAAAACACTGGAAAGCCAGTCATTTATTTTGAGTTGTGAGGCTTTTTAGTTTACAAGCAGCTCTGTAACAAGAGTTACTCTTAGAACAGTCATTACAAATAGTCTTCTACAGCCAACAGTCATTGCTTATGGCCATTGCACTCTTAGGAATCCCGAGCTTGTGCGCTTAGTTAATACTTGGACTGGAGACTGACAGGGAACACTAGGCGCTGTAAGCTTTTTAACTTAAGGCTCCGATTGTGAAGATTGTAGCTACAGTCATTTAAACACAAGAGGAGATCAAAACTTTAAAAAAATAAACAAATAAACAATAAATGAATAAAAAATAAACAAACAAATAAAAAAACAAACAAACAAAAAACACTGGAAAGCCAGTCATTTATTTTGAGTTGTGAGGCTTTTTAGTTTACAAGCAGCTCTGTAACAAGAGTTACTCTTAGAACAGTCATTACAAATTGTCTGCTACAGCCAACGGTTATTGCTTATGGCCATAGCACTGTTAGGAATCCCGAGCTTGTGCGCTTAGTTAATACTTGGACTGGAGACTGCCAGGGAACACTAGGCGCTGTAAGCTTTTTAACTTAAGGCTCCGATTGTGAAGATTGTAGCTACAGTCATTTAAACACAAGAGGAGATCAAAACTTTAAAAAAATAAACAAATAAACAATAAATGAATAAAAAATAAACAAACAAATAAAAAAACAAACAAACAAAAAACACTGGAAAGCCAGTCATTTATTTTGAGTTGTGAGGCTTTTTAGTTTACAAGCAGCTCTGTAACAAGAGTTACTCTTAGAACAGTCATTACAAATAGTCTTCTACAGCCAACAGTCATTGCTTATGGCCATTGCACTCTTAGGAATCCCGAGCTTGTGCGCTTAGTTAATACTTGGACTGGAGACTGACAGGGAACACTAGGCGCTGTAAGCTTTTTAACTTAAGGCTCCGATTGTGAAGATTGTAGCTACAGTCATTTAAACACAAGAGGAGATCAAAACTTTAAAAAAATAAACAAATAAACAATAAATGAATAAAAAATAAACAAA
The DNA here is from genome assembly GCF_029633855.1 of Hoplias malabaricus. Classification (NCBI taxonomy): domain Eukaryota; kingdom Metazoa; phylum Chordata; class Actinopteri; order Characiformes; family Erythrinidae; genus Hoplias; species Hoplias malabaricus. The sequence goes on along the minus strand of NW_027101105.1, from coordinate 333,837 downwards.
CAAATAAAAAAACAAACAAACAAAAAACACTGGAAAGCCAGTCATTTATTTTGAGTTGTGAGGCTTTTTAGCTTACAAGCAGCTCTGTAACAAGAGTTACTCTTAGAACAGTCATTACAAATTGTCTGCTACAGCCAACGGTTATTGCTTATGGCCATAGCACTGTTAGGAATCCCGAGCTTGTGCGCTTAGTTAATACTTGGACTGGAGACTGCCAGGGAACACTAGGCGCTGTAAGCTTTTTAACTTAAGGCTCCGATTGTGAAGATTGTAGCTACGGTCATTTAAACACAAGAGGAGATCAAAACTTTAAAAAAATAAACAAATAAACAATAAATGAATAAAAAATAAACAAACAAATAAAAAAACAAACAAACAAAAAACACTGGAAAGCCAGTCATTTATTTTGAGTTGTGAGGCTTTTTGGCTTACAAGCAGCTCTGTAACAAGAGTTACTCTTAGAACAGTCATTACAAATTGTCTGCTACAGCCAACGGTTATTGCTTATGGCCATAGCACTGTTAGGAATCCCGAGCTTGTGCGCTTAGTTAATACTTGGACTGGAGACTGCCAGGGAACACTAGGCGCTGTAAGCTTTTTAACTTAAGGCTCCGATTGTGAAGATTGTAGCTACGGTCATTTAAACACAAGAGGAGATCAAAACTTTTAAAAAATAAACAAATAAACAATAAATGAATAAAAAATAAACAAACAAATAAAAAAACAAACAAACAAAAAACACTGGAAAGCCAGTCATTTATTTTGAGTTGTGAGGCTTTTTGGCTTACAAGCAGCTCTGTAACAAGAGTTACTCTTAGAACAGTCATTACAAATAGTCTTCTACAGCCAACAATCATTGCTTATGGCCATTGCACTCTTAGGAATCCCGAGCTTGTGCGCTTAGTTAATACTTGGACTGGAGACTGCCAGGGAACACTAGGCGCTGTAAGCTTTTTAACTTAAGGCTCCGATTGTGAAGATTGTAGCTACAGTCATTTAAACACAAGAGGAGATCAAAACTTTAAAAAAATAAACAAATAAACAATAAATGAATAAAAAATAAACAAACAAATAAAAAAACAAACAAACAAAAAACACTGGAAAGCCAGTCATTTATTTTGAGTTGTGAGGCTTTTTGGCTTACAAGCAGCTCTGTAACAAGAGTTACTCTTAGAACAGTCATTACAAATTGTCTGCTACAGTCAACGGTTATTGCTTATGGCCATAGCACTGTTAGGAATCCCGAGCTTGTGCGCTTAGTTAATACTTGGACTGGAGACTGCCAGGGAACACTAGGCGCTGTAAGCTTTTTAACTTAAGGCTCCGATTGTGAAGATTGTAGCTACGGTCATTTAAACACAAGAGGAGATCAAAACTTTAAAAAAATAAACAAATAAACAATAAATGAATAAAAAATAAACAAACAAATAAAAAAACAAACAAACAAAAAACACTGGAAAGCCAGTCATTTATTTTGAGTTGTGAGGCTTTTTGGCTTACAAGCAGCTCTGTAACAAGAGTTACTCTTAGAACAGTCATTACAAATTGTCTGCTACAGCCAACGGTTATTGCTTATGGCCATAGCACTGTTAGGAATCCCGAGCTTGTGCGCTTAGTTAATACTTGGACTGGAGACTGCCAGGGAACACTAGGCGCTGTAAGCTTTTTAACTTAAGGCTCCGATTGTGAAGATTGTAGCTACGGTCATTTAAACACAAGAGGAGATCAAAACTTTTAAAAAATAAACAAATAAACAATAAATGAATAAAAAATAAACAAACAAATAAAAAAACAAACAAACAAAAAACACTGGAAAGCCAGTCATTTATTTTGAGTTGTGAGGCTTTTTGGCTTACAAGCAGCTCTGTAACAAGAGTTACTCTTAGAACAGTCATTACAAATAGTCTTCTACAGCCAACAGTCATTGCTTATGGCCATTGCACTCTTAGGAATCCCGAGCTTGTGCGCTTAGTTAATACTTGGACTGGAGACTGCCAGGGAACACTAGGCGCTGTAAGCTTTTTAACTTAAGGCTCCGATTGTGAAGATTGTAGCTACAGTCATTTAAACACAAGAGGAGATCAAAACTTAAAAAAAATAAATAAATAAACAATAAATGAATAAAAAATAAACAAACAAATAAACAAAAAACACTGGAAAGCCAGTCATTTATTTTGAGTTGTGAGGCTTTTTGGCTTACAAGCAGCTCTGTAACAAGAGTTACTCTTAGAACAGTCATTACAAATTGTCTGCTACAGCCAACGGTTATTGCTTATGGCCATAGCACTGTTAGGAATCCCGAGCTTGTGCGCTTAGTTAATACTTGGACTGGAGACTGCCAGGGAACACTAGGCGCTGTAAGCTTTTTAACTTAAGGCTCCGATTGTGAAGATTGTAGCTACGGTCATTTAAACACAAGAGGAGATCAAAACTTTTAAAAAATAAACAAATAAACAATAAATGAATAAAAAATAAACAAACAAATAAAAAAACAAACAAACAAAAAACACTGGAAAGCCAGTCATTTATTTTGAGTTGTGAGGCTTTTTAGTTTACAAGCAGCTCTGTAACAAGAGTTACTCTTAGAACAGTCATTACAAATAGTCTTCTACAGCCAACAGTCATTGCTTATGGCCATTGCACTCTTAGGAATCCCGAGCTTGTGCGCTTAGTTAATACTTGGACTGGAGACTGCCAGGGAACACTAGGCGCTGTAAGCTTTTTAACTTAAGGCTCCGATTGTGAAGATTGTAGCTACAGTCATTTAAACACAAGAGGAGATCAAAACTTTAAAAAAACAAACAAAGAAGCAAGAAATGAAGAAAAAATAAACAAACAAATAAAAAAACAAATAAACAAAAAACACTGGAAAGCCAGTCATTTATGTTGAGTTGTGAGGCTTTTTAGTTTACAAGCAGCTCTGTAACAAGAGTTACTCTTAGAACAGTCATTACAAATTGTCTGCTACAGCCAACGGTTATTGCTTATGGCCATAGCACTGTTAGGAATCCCGAGCTTGTGCGCTTAGTTAATACTTGGACTGGAGACTGCCAGGGAACACTAGGCGCTGTAAGCTTTTTAACTTAAGGCTCCGATTGTGAAGATTGTAGCTACAGTCATTTAAACACAAGAGGAGATCAAAACTTTAAAAAAATAAACAAATAAACAATAAATGAATAAAAAATAAACAAACAAATAAAAAAACAAACAAACAAAAAACACTGGAAAGCCAGTCATTTATTTTGAGTTGTGAGGCTTTTTAGTTTACAAGCAGCTCTGTAACAAGAGTTACTCTTAGAACAGTCATTACAAATAGTCTTCTACAGCCAACAGTCATTGCTTATGGCCATTGCACTCTTAGGAATCCCGAGCTTGTGCGCTTAGTTAATACTTGGACTGGAGACTGACAGGGAACACTAGGCGCTGTAAGCTTTTTAACTTAAGGCTCCGATTGTGAAGATTGTAGCTACAGTCATTTAAACACAAGAGGAGATCAAAACTTTAAAAAAATAAACAAATAAACAATAAATGAATAAAAAATAAACAAACAAATAAAAAAACAAACAAACAAAAAACACTGGAAAGCCAGTCATTTATTTTGAGTTGTGAGGCTTTTTAGCTTACAAGCAGCTCTGTAACAAGAGTTACTCTTAGAACAGTCATTACAAATTGTCTGCTACAGCCAACGGTTATTGCTTATGGCCATAGCACTGTTAGGAATCCCGAGCTTGTGCGCTTAGTTAATACTTGGACTGGAGACTGCCAGGGAACACTAGGCGCTGTAAGCTTTTTAACTTAAGGCTCCGATTGTGAAGATTGTAGCTACGGTCATTTAAACACAAGAGGAGATCAAAACTTTAAAAAAATAAACAAATAAACAATAAATGAATAAAAAATAAACAAACAAATAAAAAAACAAACAAACAAAAAACACTGGAAAGCCAGTCATTTATTTTGAGTTGTGAGGCTTTTTGGCTTACAAGCAGCTCTGTAACAAGAGTTACTCTTAGAACAGTCATTACAAATTGTCTGCTACAGCCAACGGTTATTGCTTATGGCCATAGCACTGTTAGGAATCCCGAGCTTGTGCGCTTAGTTAATACTTGGACTGGAGACTGCCAGGGAACACTAGGCGCTGTAAGCTTTTTAACTTAAGGCTCCGATTGTGAAGATTGTAGCTACGGTCATTTAAACACAAGAGGAGATCAAAACTTTTAAAAAATAAACAAATAAACAATAAATGAATAAAAAATAAACAAACAAATAAAAAAACAAACAAACAAAAAACACTGGAAAGCCAGTCATTTATTTTGAGTTGTGAGGCTTTTTAGTTTACAAGCAGCTCTGTAACAAGAGTTACTCTTAGAACAGTCATTACAAATAGTCTTCTACAGCCAACAGTCATTGCTTATGGCCATTGCACTCTTAGGAATCCCGAGCTTGTGCGCTTAGTTAATACTTGGACTGGAGACTGCCAGGGAACACTAGGCGCTGTAAGCTTTTTAACTTAAGGCTCCGATTGTGAAGATTGTAGCTACAGTCATTTAAACACAAGAGGAGATCAAAACTTTAAAAAAACAAACAAAGAAGCAAGAAATGAAGAAAAAATAAACAAACAAATAAAAAAACAAATAAACAAAAAACACTGGAAAGCCAGTCATTTATGTTGAGTTGTGAGGCTTTTTAGTTTACAAGCAGCTCTGTAACAAGAGTTACTCTTAGAACAGTCATTACAAATTGTCTGCTACAGCCAACGGTTATTGCTTATGGCCATAGCACTGTTAGGAATCCCGAGCTTGTGCGCTTAGTTAATACTTGGACTGGAGACTGCCAGGGAACACTAGGCGCTGTAAGCTTTTTAACTTAAGGCTCCGATTGTGAAGATTGTAGCTACAGTCATTTAAACACAAGAGGAGATCAAAACTTTAAAAAAATAAACAAATAAACAATAAATGAATAAAAAATAAACAAACAAATAAAAAAACAAACAAACAAAAAACACTGGAAAGCCAGTCATTTATTTTGAGTTGTGAGGCTTTTTAGTTTACAAGCAGCTCTGTAACAAGAGTTACTCTTAGAACAGTCATTACAAATTGTCTGCTACAGCCAACGGTTATTGCTTATGGCCATAGCACTGTTAGGAATCCCGAGCTTGTGCGCTTAGTTAATACTTGGACTGGAGACTGCCAGGGAACACTAGGCGCTGTAAGCTTTTTAACTTAAGGCTCCGATTGTGAAGATTGTAGCTACGGTCATTTAAACACAAGAGGAGATCAAAACTTTTAAAAAATAAACAAATAAACAATAAATGAATAAAAAATAAACAAACAAATAAAAAAACAAACAAACAAAAAACACTGGAAAGCCAGTCATTTATTTTGAGTTGTGAGGCTTTTTGGCTTACAAGCAGCTCTGTAACAAGAGTTACTCTTAGAACAGTCATTACAAATAGTCTTCTACAGCCAACAGTCATTGCTTATGGCCATTGCACTCTTAGGAATCCCGAGCTTGTGCGCTTAGTTAATACTTGGACTGGAGACTGCCAGGGAACACTAGGCGCTGTAAGCTTTTTAACTTAAGGCTCCGATTGTGAAGATTGTAGCTACAGTCATTTAAACACAAGAGGAGATCAAAACTTTAAAAAAATAAACAAATAAACAATAAATGAATAAAAAATAAACAAACAAATAAACAAAAAACACTGGAAAGCCAGTCATTTATTTTGAGTTGTGAGGCTTTTTGGCTTACAAGCAGCTCTGTAACAAGAGTTACTCTTAGAACAGTCATTACAAATTGTCTGCTACAGCCAACGGTTATTGCTTATGGCCATAGCACTGTTAGGAATCCCGAGCTTGTGCGCTTAGTTAATACTTGGACTGGAGACTGCCAGGGAACACTAGGCGCTGTAAGCTTTTTAACTTAAGGCTCCGATTGTGAAGATTGTAGCTACGGTCATTTAAACACAAGAGGAGATCAAAACTTTTAAAAAATAAACAAATAAACAATAAATGAATAAAAAATAAACAAACAAATAAAAAAACAAACAAACAAAAAACACTGGAAAGCCAGTCATTTATTTTGAGTTGTGAGGCTTTTTAGTTTACAAGCAGCTCTGTAACAAGAGTTACTCTTAGAACAGTCATTACAAATAGTCTTCTACAGCCAACAGTCATTGCTTATGGCCATTGCACTCTTAGGAATCCCGAGCTTGTGCGCTTAGTTAATACTTGGACTGGAGACTGCCAGGGAACACTAGGCGCTGTAAGCTTTTTAACTTAAGGCTCCGATTGTGAAGATTGTAGCTACAGTCATTTAAACACAAGAGGAGATCAAAACTTTAAAAAAACAAACAAAGAAGCAAGAAATGAAGAAAAAATAAACAAACAAATAAAAAAACAAATAAACAAAAAACACTGGAAAGCCAGTCATTTATGTTGAGTTGTGAGGCTTTTTAGTTTACAAGCAGCTCTGTAACAAGAGTTACTCTTAGAACAGTCATTACAAATTGTCTGCTACAGCCAACGGTTATTGCTTATGGCCATAGCACTGTTAGGAATCCCGAGCTTGTGCGCTTAGTTAATACTTGGACTGGAGACTGCCAGGGAACACTAGGCGCTGTAAGCTTTTTAACTTAAGGCTCCGATTGTGAAGATTGTAGCTACAGTCATTTAAACACAAGAGGAGATCAAAACTTTAAAAAAATAAACAAATAAACAATAAATGAATAAAAAATAAACAAACAAATAAAAAAACAAACAAACAAAAAACACTGGAAAGCCAGTCATTTATTTTGAGTTGTGAGGCTTTTTAGTTTACAAGCAGCTCTGTAACAAGAGTTACTCTTAGAACAGTCATTACAAATAGTCTTCTACAGCCAACAGTCATTGCTTATGGCCATTGCACTCTTAGGAATCCCGAGCTTGTGCGCTTAGTTAATACTTGGACTGGAGACTGACAGGGAACACTAGGCGCTGTAAGCTTTTTAACTTAAGGCTCCGATTGTGAAGATTGTAGCTACAGTCATTTAAACACAAGAGGAGATCAAAACTTTAAAAAAATAAACAAATAAACAATAAATGAATAAAAAATAAACAAACAAATAAAAAAACAAACAAACAAAAAACACTGGAAAGCCAGTCATTTATTTTGAGTTGTGAGGCTTTTTAGCTTACAAGCAGCTCTGTAACAAGAGTTACTCTTAGAACAGTCATTACAAATTGTCTGCTACAGCCAACGGTTATTGCTTATGGCCATAGCACTGTTAGGAATCCCGAGCTTGTGCGCTTAGTTAATACTTGGACTGGAGACTGCCAGGGAACACTAGGCGCTGTAAGCTTTTTAACTTAAGGCTCCGATTGTGAAGATTGTAGCTACGGTCATTTAAACACAAGAGGAGATCAAAACTTTAAAAAAATAAACAAATAAACAATAAATGAATAAAAAATAAACAAACAAATAAAAAAACAAACAAACAAAAAACACTGGAAAGCCAGTCATTTATTTTGAGTTGTGAGGCTTTTTGGCTTACAAGCAGCTCTGTAACAAGAGTTACTCTTAGAACAGTCATTACAAATTGTCTGCTACAGCCAACGGTTATTGCTTATGGCCATAGCACTGTTAGGAATCCCGAGCTTGTGCGCTTAGTTAATACTTGGACTGGAGACTGCCAGGGAACACTAGGCGCTGTAAGCTTTTTAACTTAAGGCTCCGATTGTGAAGATTGTAGCTACGGTCATTTAAACACAAGAGGAGATCAAAACTTTTAAAAAATAAACAAATAAACAATAAATGAATAAAAAATAAACAAACAAATAAAAAAACAAACAAACAAAAAACACTGGAAAGCCAGTCATTTATTTTGAGTTGTGAGGCTTTTTAGTTTACAAGCAGCTCTGTAACAAGAGTTACTCTTAGAACAGTCATTACAAATAGTCTTCTACAGCCAACAGTCATTGCTTATGGCCATTGCACTCTTAGGAATCCCGAGCTTGTGCGCTTAGTTAATACTTGGACTGGAGACTGCCAGGGAACACTAGGCGCTGTAAGCTTTTTAACTTAAGGCTCCGATTGTGAAGATTGTAGCTACAGTCATTTAAACACAAGAGGAGATCAAAACTTTAAAAAAACAAACAAAGAAGCAAGAAATGAAGAAAAAATAAACAAACAAATAAAAAAACAAATAAACAAAAAACACTGGAAAGCCAGTCATTTATGTTGAGTTGTGAGGCTTTTTAGTTTACAAGCAGCTCTGTAACAAGAGTTACTCTTAGAACAGTCATTACAAATTGTCTGCTACAGCCAACGGTTATTGCTTATGGCCATAGCACTGTTAGGAATCCCGAGCTTGTGCGCTTAGTTAATACTTGGACTGGAGACTGCCAGGGAACACTAGGCGCTGTAAGCTTTTTAACTTAAGGCTCCGATTGTGAAGATTGTAGCTACAGTCATTTAAACACAAGAGGAGATCAAAACTTTAAAAAAATAAACAAATAAACAATAAATGAATAAAAAATAAACAAACAAATAAAAAAACAAACAAACAAAAAACACTGGAAAGCCAGTCATTTATTTTGAGTTGTGAGGCTTTTTAGTTTACAAGCAGCTCTGTAACAAGAGTTACTCTTAGAACAGTCATTACAAATAGTCTTCTACAGCCAACAGTCATTGCTTATGGCCATTGCACTCTTAGGAATCCCGAGCTTGTGCGCTTAGTTAATACTTGGACTGGAGACTGACAGGGAACACTAGGCGCTGTAAGCTTTTTAACTTAAGGCTCCGATTGTGAAGATTGTAGCTACAGTCATTTAAACACAAGAGGAGATCAAAACTTTAAAAAAATAAACAAATAAACAATAAATGAATAAAAAATAAACAAACAAATAAAAAAACAAACAAACAAAAAACACTGGAAAGCCAGTCATTTATTTTGAGTTGTGAGGCTTTTTAGCTTACAAGCAGCTCTGTAACAAGAGTTACTTTTAGAACAGTCATTACAAATTGTCTGCTACAGCCAACGGTTATTGCTTATGGCCATAGCACTGTTAGGAATCCCGAGCTTGTGCGCTTAGTTAATACTTGGACTGGAGACTGCCAGGGAACACTAGGCGCTGTAAGCTTTTTAACTTAAGGCTCCGATTGTGAAGATTGTAGCTACGGTCATTTAAACACAAGAGGAGATCAAAACTTTAAAAAAATAAACAAATAAACAATAAATGAATAAAAAATAAACAAACAAATAAAAAAACAAACAAACAAAAAACACTGGAAAGCCAGTCATTTATTTTGAGTTGTGAGGCTTTTTGGCTTACAAGCAGCTCTGTAACAAGAGTTACTCTTAGAACAGTCATTACAAATTGTCTGCTACAGCCAACGGTTATTGCTTATGGCCATAGCACTGTTAGGAATCCCGAGCTTGTGCGCTTAGTTAATACTTGGACTGGAGACTGCCAGGGAACACTAGGCGCTGTAAGCTTTTTAACTTAAGGCTCCGATTGTGAAGATTGTAGCTACGGTCATTTAAACACAAGAGGAGATCAAAACTTTAAAAACATAAACAAATAAACAATAAATGAATAAAAAATAAACAAACAAATAAAAAAACAAACAAACAAAAAACACTGGAAAGCCAGTCATTTATTTTGAGTTGTGAGGCTTTTTGGCTTACAAGCAGCTCTGTAACAAGAGTTACTCTTAGAACAGTCATTACAAATTGTCTGCTACAGCCAACGGTTATTGCTTATGGCCATAGCACTGTTAGGAATCCCGAGCTTGTGCGCTTAGTTAATACTTGGACTGGAGACTGCCAGGGAACACTAGGCGCTGTAAGCTTTTTAACTTAAGGCTCCGATTGTGAAGATTGTAGCTACGGTCATTTAAACACAAGAGGAGATCAAAACTTTAAAAAAATAAACAAATAAACAATAAATGAATAAAAAATAAACAAACAAATAAAAAAACAAACAAACAAAAAACACTGGAAAGCCAGTCATTTATTTTGAGTTGTGAGGCTTTTTGGCTTACAAGCAGCTCTGTAACAAGAGTTACTCTTAGAACAGTCATTACAAATTGTCTGCTACAGCCAACGGTTATTGCTTATGGCCATAGCACTGTTAGGAATCCCGAGCTTGTGCGCTTAGTTAATACTTGGACTGGAGACTGCCAGGGAACACTAGGCGCTGTAAGCTTTTTAACTTAAGGCTCCGATTGTGAAGATTGTAGCTACGGTCATTTAAACACAAGAGGAGATCAAAACTTTAAAAAAATAAACAAATAAACAATAAATGAATAAAAAATAAACAAACAAATAAAAAAACAAACAAACAAAAAACACTGGAAAGCCAGTCATTTATTTTGAGTTGTGAGGCTTTTTGGCTTACAAGCAGCTCTGTAACAAGAGTTACTCTTAGAACAGTCATTACAAATTGTCTGCTACAGCCAACGGTTATTGCTTATGGCCATAGCACTGTTAGGAATCCCGAGCTTGTGCGCTTAGTTAATACTTGGACTGGAGACTGCCAGGGAACACTAGGCGCTGTAAGCTTTTTAACTTAAGGCTCCGATTGTGAAGATTGTAGCTACGGTCATTTAAACACAAGAGGAGATCAAAACTTTTAAAAAATAAACAAATAAACAATAAATGAATAAAAAATAAACAAACAAATAAAAAAACAAACAAACAAAAAACACTGGAAAGCCAGTCATTTATTTTGAGTTGTGAGGCTTTTTGGCTTACAAGCAGCTCTGTAACAAGAGTTACTCTTAGAACAGTCATTACAAATAGTCTTCTACAGCCAACAGTCATTGCTTATGGCCATTGCACTCTTAGGAATCCCGAGCTTGTGCGCTTAGTTAATACTTGGACTGGAGACTGCCAGGGAACACTAGGCGCTGTAAGCTTTTTAACTTAAGGCTCCGATTGTGAAGATTGTAGCTACAGTCATTTAAACACAAGAGGAGATCAAAACTTTAAAAAAATAAACAAATAAACAATAAATGAATAAAAAATAAACAAACAAATAAAAAAACAAATAAACAAAAAACACTGGAAAGCCAGTCATTTATTTTGAGTTGTGAGGCTTTTTGGCTTACAAGCAGCTCTGTAACAAGAGTTACTCTTAGAACAGTCATTACAAATTGTCTGCTACAGCCAACGGTTATTGCTTATGGCCATAGCACTGTTAGGAATCCCGAGCTTGTGCGCTTAGTTAATACTTGGACTGGAGACTGCCAGGGAACACTAAGCGCTGTAAGCTTTTTAACTTAAGGCTCCGATTGTGAAGATTGTAGCTACAGTCATTTAAACACAAGAGGAGATCAAAACTTTAAAAAAATAAACAAATAAACAATAAATGAATAAAAAATAAACAAACAAATAAAAAAACAAATAAACAAAAAACACTGGAAAGCCAGTCATTTATTTTGAGTTGTGAGGCTTTTTGGCTTACAAGCAGCTCTGTAACAAGAGTTACTCTTAGAACAGTCATTACAAATTGTCTGCTACAGCCAACGGTTATTGCTTATGGCCATAGCACTGTTAGGAATCCCGAGCTTGTGCGCTTAGTTAATACTTGGACTGGAGACTGCCAGGGAACACTAGGCGCTGTAAGCTTTTTAACTTAAGGCTCCGATTGTGAAGATTGTAGCTACGGTCATTTAAACACAAGAGGAGATCAAAACTTTTAAAAAATAAACAAATAAACAATAAATGAATAAAAAATAAACAAACAAATAAAAAAACAAACAAACAAAAAACACTGGAAAGCCAGTCATTTATTTTGAGTTGTGAGGCTTTTTGGCTTACAAGCAGCTCTGTAACAAGAGTTACTCTTAGAACAGTCATTACAAATAGTCTTCTACAGCCAACAGTCATTGCTTATGGCCATTGCACTCTTAGGAATCCCGAGCTTGTGCGCTTAGTTAATACTTGGACTGGAGACTGCCAGGGAACACTAGGCGCTGTAAGCTTTTTAACTTAAGGCTCCGATTGTGAAGATTGTAGCTACAGTCATTTAAACACAAGAGGAGATCAAAACTTTAAAAAAATAAACAAATAAACAATAAATGAATAAAAAATAAACAAACAAATAAAAAAACAAATAAACAAAAAACACTGGAAAGCCAGTCATTTATTTTGAGTTGTGAGGCTTTTTGGCTTACAAGCAGCTCTGTAACAAGAGTTACTCTTAGAACAGTCATTACAAATTGTCTGCTACAGCCAACGGTTATTGCTTATGGCCATAGCACTGTTAGGAATCCCGAGCTTGTGCGCTTAGTTAATACTTGGACTGGAGACTGCCAGGGAACACTAAGCGCTGTAAGCTTTTTAACTTAAGGCTCCGATTGTGAAGATTGTAGCTACAGTCATTTAAACACAAGAGGAGATCAAAACTTTAAAAAAATAAACAAATAAACAATAAATGAATAAAAAATAAACAAACAAATAAAAAAACAAATAAACAAAAAACACTGGAAAGCCAGTCATTTATTTTGAGTTGTGAGGCTTTTTGGCTTACAAGCAGCTCTGTAACAAGAGTTACTCTTAGAACAGTCATTACAAATTGTCTGCTACAGCCAACGGTTATTGCTTATGGCCATAGCACTGTTAGGAATCCCGAGCTTGTGCGCTTAGTTAATACTTGGACTGGAGACTGCCAGGGAACACTAGGCGCTGTAAGCTTTTTAACTTAAGGCTCCGATTGTGAAGATTGTAGCTACGGTCATTTAAACACAAGAGGAGATCAAAACTTTTAAAAAATAAACAAATAAACAATAAATGAATAAAAAATAAACAAACAAATAAAAAAACAAACAAACAAAAAACACTGGAAAGCCAGTCATTTATTTTGAGTTGTGAGGCTTTTTGGCTTACAAGCAGCTCTGTAACAAGAGTTACTCTTAGAACAGTCATTACAAATAGTCTTCTACAGCCAACAATCATTGCTTATGGCCATTGCACTCTTAGGAATCCCGAGCTTGTGCGCTTAGTTAATACTTGGACTGGAGACTGCCAGGGAACACTAGGCGCTGTAAGCTTTTTAACTTAAGGCTCCGATTGTGAAGATTGTAGCTACAGTCATTTAAACACAAGAGGAGATCAAAACTTTAAAAAAATAAACAAATAAACAATAAATGAATAAAAAATAAACAAACAAATAAAAAAACAAACAAACAAAAAACACTGGAAAGCCAGTCATTTATTTTGAGTTGTGAGGCTTTTTGGCTTACAAGCAGCTCTGTAACAAGAGTTACTCTTAGAACAGTCATTACAAATTGTCTGCTACAGCCAACGGTTATTGCTTATGGCCATAGCACTGTTAGGAATCCCGAGCTTGTGCGCTTAGTTAATACTTGGACTGGAGACTGCCAGGGAACACTAGGCGCTGTAAGCTTTTTAACTTAAGGCTCCGATTGTGAAGATTGTAGCTACGGTCATTTAAACACAAGAGGAGATCAAAACTTTAAAAAAATAAACAAATAAACAATAAATGAATAAAAAATAAACAAACAAATAAAAAAACAAACAAACAAAAAACACTGGAAAGCCAGTCATTTATTTTGAGTTGTGAGGCTTTTTGGCTTACAAGCAGCTCTGTAACAAGAGTTACTCTTAGAACAGTCATTACAAATTGTCTGCTACAGCCAACGGTTATTGCTTATGGCCATAGCACTGTTAGGAATCCCGAGCTTGTGCGCTTAGTTAATACTTGGACTGGAGACTGCCAGGGAACACTAGGCGCTGTAAGCTTTTTAACTTAAGGCTCCGATTGTGAAGATTGTAGCTACGGTCATTTAAACACAAGAGGAGATCAAAACTTTTAAAAAATAAACAAATAAACAATAAATGAATAAAAAATAAACAAACAAATAAAAAAACAAACAAACAAAAAACACTGGAAAGCCAGTCATTTATTTTGAGTTGTGAGGCTTTTTGGCTTACAAGCAGCTCTGTAACAAGAGTTACTCTTAGAACAGTCATTACAAATAGTCTTCTACAGCCAACAATCATTGCTTATGGCCATTGCACTCTTAGGAATCCCGAGCTTGTGCGCTTAGTTAATACTTGGACTGGAGACTGCCAGGGAACACTAGGCGCTGTAAGCTTTTTAACTTAAGGCTCCGATTGTGAAGATTGTAGCTACAGTCATTTAAACACAAGAGGAGATCAAAACTTTAAAAAAATAAACAAATAAACAATAAATGAATAAAAAATAAACAAACAAATAAAAAAACAAACAAACAAAAAACACTGGAAAGCCAGTCATTTATTTTGAGTTGTGAGGCTTTTTGGCTTACAAGCAGCTCTGTAACAAGAGTTACTCTTAGAACAGTCATTACAAATTGTCTGCTACAGCCAACGGTTATTGCTTATGGCCATAGCACTGTTAGGAATCCCGAGCTTGTGCGCTTAGTTAATACTTGGACTGGAGACTGCCAGGGAACACTAGGCGCTGTAAGCTTTTTAACTTAAGGCTCCGATTGTGAAGATTGTAGCTACGGTCATTTAAACACAAGAGGAGATCAAAACTTTAAAAAAATAAACAAATAAACAATAAATGAATAAAAAATAAACAAACAAATAAAAAAACAAACAAACAAAAAACACTGGAAAGCCAGTCATTTATTTTGAGTTGTGAGGCTTTTTGGCTTACAAGCAGCTCTGTAACAAGAGTTACTCTTAGAACAGTCATTACAAATTGTCTGCTACAGCCAACGGTTATTGCTTATGGCCATAGCACTGTTAGGAATCCCGAGCTTGTGCGCTTAGTTAATACTTGGACTGGAGACTGCCAGGGAACACTAGGCGCTGTAAGCTTTTTAACTTAAGGCTCCGATTGTGAAGATTGTAGCTACAGTCATTTAAACACAAGAGGAGATCAAAACTTTAAAAAAATAAACAAATAAACAATAAATGAATAAAAAATAAACAAACAAATAAAAAAACAAACAAACAAAAAACACTGGAAAGCCAGTCATTTATTTTGAGTTGTGAGGCTTTTTAGTTTACAAGCAGCTCTGTAACAAGAGTTACTCTTAGAACAGTCATTACAAATAGTCTTCTACAGCCAACAGTCATTGCTTATGGCCATTGCACTCTTAGGAATCCCGAGCTTGTGCGCTTAGTTAATACTTGGACTGGAGACTGACAGGGAACACTAGGCGCTGTAAGCTTTTTAACTTAAGGCTCCGATTGTGAAGATTGTAGCTACAGTCATTTAAACACAAGAGGAGATCAAAACTTTAAAAAAATAAACAAATAAACAATAAATGAATAAAAAATAAACAAACAAATAAAAAAACAAACAAACAAAAAACACTGGAAAGCCAGTCATTTATTTTGAGTTGTGAGGCTTTTTAGCTTACAAGCAGCTCTGTAACAAGAGTTACTCTTAGAACAGTCATTACAAATTGTCTGCTACAGCCAACGGTTATTGCTTATGGCCATAGCACTGTTAGGAATCCCGAGCTTGTGCGCTTAGTTAATACTTGGACTGGAGACTGCCAGGGAACACTAGGCGCTGTAAGCTTTTTAACTTAAGGCTCCGATTGTGAAGATTGTAGCTACGGTCATTTAAACACAAGAGGAGATCAAAACTTTAAAAAAATAAACAAATAAACAATAAATGAATAAAAAATAAACAAACAAATAAAAAAACAAACAAACAAAAAACACTGGAAAGCCAGTCATTTATTTTGAGTTGTGAGGCTTTTTGGCTTACAAGCAGCTCTGTAACAAGAGTTACTCTTAGAACAGTCATTACAAATTGTCTGCTACAGCCAACGGTTATTGCTTATGGCCATAGCACTGTTAGGAATCCCGAGCTTGTGCGCTTAGTTAATACTTGGACTGGAGACTGCCAGGGAACACTAGGCGCTGTAAGCTTTTTAACTTAAGGCTCCGATTGTGAAGATTGTAGCTACGGTCATTTAAACACAAGAGGAGATCAAAACTTTTAAAAAATAAACAAATAAACAATAAATGAATAAAAAATAAACAAACAAATAAAAAAA
The DNA here is from genome assembly GCF_029633855.1 of Hoplias malabaricus. Taxonomy (NCBI): domain Eukaryota; kingdom Metazoa; phylum Chordata; class Actinopteri; order Characiformes; family Erythrinidae; genus Hoplias; species Hoplias malabaricus. Next base: position 317,829 of record NW_027101105.1, on the reverse strand, counting down.
CAAACAAACAAAAAACACTGGAAAGCCAGTCATTTATTTTGAGTTGTGAGGCTTTTTGGCTTACAAGCAGCTCTGTAACAAGAGTTACTCTTAGAACAGTCATTACAAATAGTCTTCTACAGCCAACAATCATTGCTTATGGCCATTGCACTCTTAGGAATCCCGAGCTTGTGCGCTTAGTTAATACTTGGACTGGAGACTGCCAGGGAACACTAGGCGCTGTAAGCTTTTTAACTTAAGGCTCCGATTGTGAAGATTGTAGCTACAGTCATTTAAACACAAGAGGAGATCAAAACTTTAAAAAAATAAACAAATAAACAATAAATGAATAAAAAATAAACAAACAAATAAAAAAACAAACAAACAAAAAACACTGGAAAGCCAGTCATTTATTTTGAGTTGTGAGGCTTTTTGGCTTACAAGCAGCTCTGTAACAAGAGTTACTCTTAGAACAGTCATTACAAATTGTCTGCTACAGCCAACGGTTATTGCTTATGGCCATAGCACTGTTAGGAATCCCGAGCTTGTGCGCTTAGTTAATACTTGGACTGGAGACTGCCAGGGAACACTAGGCGCTGTAAGCTTTTTAACTTAAGGCTCCGATTGTGAAGATTGTAGCTACGGTCATTTAAACACAAGAGGAGATCAAAACTTTAAAAAAATAAACAAATAAACAATAAATGAATAAAAAATAAACAAACAAATAAAAAAACAAACAAACAAAAAACACTGGAAAGCCAGTCATTTATTTTGAGTTGTGAGGCTTTTTGGCTTACAAGCAGCTCTGTAACAAGAGTTACTCTTAGAACAGTCATTACAAATTGTCTGCTACAGCCAACGGTTATTGCTTATGGCCATAGCACTGTTAGGAATCCCGAGCTTGTGCGCTTAGTTAATACTTGGACTGGAGACTGCCAGGGAACACTAGGCGCTGTAAGCTTTTTAACTTAAGGCTCCGATTGTGAAGATTGTAGCTACGGTCATTTAAACACAAGAGGAGATAAAAACTTTAAAAAAATAAACAAATAAACAATAAATGAATAAAAAATAAACAAACAAATAAAAAAACAAACAAACAAAAAACACTGGAAAGCCAGTCATTTATTTTGAGTTGTGAGGCTTTTTGGCTTACAAGCAGCTCTGTAACAAGAGTTACTCTTAGAACAGTCATTACAAATTGTCTGCTACAGCCAACGGTTATTGCTTATGGCCATAGCACTGTTAGGAATCCCGAGCTTGTGCGCTTAGTTAATACTTGGACTGGAGACTGCCAGGGAACACTAGGCGCTGTAAGCTTTTTAACTTAAGGCTCCGATTGTGAAGATTGTAGCTACGGTCATTTAAACACAAGAGGAGATCAAAACTTTTAAAAAATAAACAAATAAACAATAAATGAATAAAAAATAAACAAACAAATAAAAAAACAAACAAACAAAAAACACTGGAAAGCCAGTCATTTATTTTGAGTTGTGAGGCTTTTTGGCTTACAAGCAGCTCTGTAACAAGAGTTACTCTTAGAACAGTCATTACAAATAGTCTTCTACAGCCAACAGTCATTGCTTATGGCCATTGCACTCTTAGGAATCCCGAGCTTGTGCGCTTAGTTAATACTTGGACTGGAGACTGCCAGGGAACACTAGGCGCTGTAAGCTTTTTAACTTAAGGCTCCGATTGTGAAGATTGTAGCTACAGTCATTTAAACACAAGAGGAGATCAAAACTTTAAAAAAATAAACAAATAAACAATAAATGAATAAAAAATAAACAAACAAATAAAAAAACAAATAAACAAAAAACACTGGAAAGCCAGTCATTTATTTTGAGTTGTGAGGCTTTTTGGCTTACAAGCAGCTCTGTAACAAGAGTTACTCTTAGAACAGTCATTACAAATTGTCTGCTACAGCCAACGGTTATTGCTTATGGCCATAGCACTGTTAGGAATCCCGAGCTTGTGCGCTTAGTTAATACTTGGACTGGAGACTGCCAGGGAACACTAAGCGCTGTAAGCTTTTTAACTTAAGGCTCCGATTGTGAAGATTGTAGCTACAGTCATTTAAACACAAGAGGAGATCAAAACTTTAAAAAAATAAACAAATAAACAATAAATGAATAAAAAATAAACAAACAAATAAAAAAACAAATAAACAAAAAACACTGGAAAGCCAGTCATTTATTTTGAGTTGTGAGGCTTTTTGGCTTACAAGCAGCTCTGTAACAAGAGTTACTCTTAGAACAGTCATTACAAATTGTCTGCTACAGCCAACGGTTATTGCTTATGGCCATAGCACTGTTAGGAATCCCGAGCTTGTGCGCTTAGTTAATACTTGGACTGGAGACTGCCAGGGAACACTAGGCGCTGTAAGCTTTTTAACTTAAGGCTCCGATTGTGAAGATTGTAGCTACGGTCATTTAAACACAAGAGGAGATCAAAACTTTTAAAAAATAAACAAATAAACAATAAATGAATAAAAAATAAACAAACAAATAAAAAAACAAACAAACAAAAAACACTGGAAAGCCAGTCATTTATTTTGAGTTGTGAGGCTTTTTGGCTTACAAGCAGCTCTGTAACAAGAGTTACTCTTAGAACAGTCATTACAAATAGTCTTCTACAGCCAACAGTCATTGCTTATGGCCATTGCACTCTTAGGAATCCCGAGCTTGTGCGCTTAGTTAATACTTGGACTGGAGACTGCCAGGGAACACTAAGCGCTGTAAGCTTTTTAACTTAAGGCTCCGATTGTGAAGATTGTAGCTACAGTCATTTAAACACAAGAGGAGATCAAAACTTTAAAAAAATAAACAAATAAACAATAAATGAATAAAAAATAAACAAACAAATAAAAAAACAAACAAACAAAAAACACTGGAAAGCCAGTCATTTATTTTGAGTTGTGAGGCTTTTTAGTTTACAAGCAGCTCTGTAACAAGAGTTACTCTTAGAACAGTCATTACAAATAGTCTTCTACAGCCAACAGTCATTGCTTATGGCCATTGCACTCTTAGGAATCCCGAGCTTGTGCGCTTAGTTAATACTTGGACTGGAGACTGCCAGGGAACACTAGGCGCTGTAAGCTTTTTAACTTAAGGCTCCGATTGTGAAGATTGTAGCTACAGTCATTTAAACACAAGAGGAGATCAAAACTTTTAAAAAATAAACAAATAAACAATAAATGAATAAAAAATAAACAAACAAATAAAAAAACAAACAAACAAAAAACACTGGAAAGCCAGTCATTTATTTTGAGTTGTGAGGCTTTTTGGCTTACAAGCAGCTCTGTAACAAGAGTTACTCTTAGAACAGTCATTACAAATTGTCTGCTACAGCCAACGGTTATTGCTTATGGCCATAGCACTGTTAGGAATCCCGAGCTTGTGCGCTTAGTTAATACTTGGACTGGAGACTGCCAGGGAACACTAGGCGCTGTAAGCTTTTTAACTTAAGGCTCCGATTGTGAAGATTGTAGCTACAGTCATTTAAACACAAGAGGAGATCAAAACTTTAAAAAAATAAACAAATAAACAATAAATGAATAAAAAATAAACAAACAAATAAAAAAACAAATAAACAAAAAACACTGGAAAGCCAGTCATTTATTTTGAGTTGTGAGGCTTTTTGGCTTACAAGCAGCTCTGTAACAAGAGTTACTCTTAGAACAGTCATTACAAATTGTCTGCTACAGCCAACGGTTATTGCTTATGGCCATAGCACTGTTAGGAATCCCGAGCTTGTGCGCTTAGTTAATACTTGGACTGGAGACTGCCAGGGAACACTAAGCGCTGTAAGCTTTTTAACTTAAGGCTCCGATTGTGAAGATTGTAGCTACAGTCATTTAAACACAAGAGGAGATCAAAACTTTAAAAAAATAAACAAATAAACAATAAATGAATAAAAAATAAACAAACAAATAAAAAAACAAATAAACAAAAAACACTGGAAAGCCAGTCATTTATTTTGAGTTGTGAGGCTTTTTGGCTTACAAGCAGCTCTGTAACAAGAGTTACTCTTAGAACAGTCATTACAAATTGTCTGCTACAGCCAACGGTTATTGCTTATGGCCATAGCACTGTTAGGAATCCCGAGCTTGTGCGCTTAGTTAATACTTGGACTGGAGACTGCCAGGGAACACTAGGCGCTGTAAGCTTTTTAACTTAAGGCTCCGATTGTGAAGATTGTAGCTACGGTCATTTAAACACAAGAGGAGATCAAAACTTTTAAAAAATAAACAAATAAACAATAAATGAATAAAAAATAAACAAACAAATAAAAAAACAAACAAACAAAAAACACTGGAAAGCCAGTCATTTATTTTGAGTTGTGAGGCTTTTTGGCTTACAAGCAGCTCTGTAACAAGAGTTACTCTTAGAACAGTCATTACAAATAGTCTTCTACAGCCAACAGTCATTGCTTATGGCCATTGCACTCTTAGGAATCCCGAGCTTGTGCGCTTAGTTAATACTTGGACTGGAGACTGCCAGGGAACACTAAGCGCTGTAAGCTTTTTAACTTAAGGCTCCGATTGTGAAGATTGTAGCTACAGTCATTTAAACACAAGAGGAGATCAAAACTTTAAAAAAATAAACAAATAAACAATAAATGAATAAAAAATAAACAAACAAATAAAAAAACAAACAAACAAAAAACACTGGAAAGCCAGTCATTTATTTTGAGTTGTGAGGCTTTTTAGTTTACAAGCAGCTCTGTAACAAGAGTTACTCTTAGAACAGTCATTACAAATAGTCTTCTACAGCCAACAGTCATTGCTTATGGCCATTGCACTCTTAGGAATCCCGAGCTTGTGCGCTTAGTTAATACTTGGACTGGAGACTGCCAGGGAACACTAGGCGCTGTAAGCTTTTTAACTTAAGGCTCCGATTGTGAAGATTGTAGCTACAGTCATTTAAACACAAGAGGAGATCAAAACTTTTAAAAAATAAACAAATAAACAATAAATGAATAAAAAATAAACAAACAAATAAAAAAACAAACAAACAAAAAACACTGGAAAGCCAGTCATTTATTTTGAGTTGTGAGGCTTTTTGGCTTACAAGCAGCTCTGTAACAAGAGTTACTCTTAGAACAGTCATTACAAATTGTCTGCTACAGCCAACGGTTATTGCTTATGGCCATAGCACTGTTAGGAATCCCGAGCTTGTGCGCTTAGTTAATACTTGGACTGGAGACTGCCAGGGAACACTAAGCGCTGTAAGCTTTTTAACTTAAGGCTCCGATTGTGAAGATTGTAGCTACAGTCATTTAAACACAAGAGGAGATCAAAACTTTAAAAAAATAAACAAATAAACAATAAATGAATAAAAAATAAACAAACAAATAAAAAAACAAATAAGCAAAAAACACTGGAAAGCCAGTCATTTATTTTGAGTTGTGAGGCTTTTTGGCTTACAAGCAGCTCTGTAACAAGAGTTACTCTTAGAACAGTCATTACAAATTGTCTGCTACAGCCAACGGTTATTGCTTATGGCCATAGCACTGTTAGGAATCCCGAGCTTGTGCGCTTAGTTAATACTTGGACTGGAGACTGCCAGGGAACACTAGGCGCTGTAAGCTTTTTAACTTAAGGCTCCGATTGTGAAGATTGTAGCTACGGTCATTTAAACACAAGAGGAGATCAAAACTTTAAAAAAATAAACAAATAAACAATAAATGAATAAAAAATAAACAAACAAATAAAAAAACAAACAAACAAAAACACTGGAAAGCCAGTCATTTATTTTGAGTTGTGAGGCTTTTTGGCTTACAAGCAGCTCTGTAACAAGAGTTACTCTTAGAACAGTCATTACAAATTGTCTGCTACAGCCAACGGTTATTGCTTATGGCCATAGCACTGTTAGGAATCCCGAGCTTGTGCGCTTAGTTAATACTTGGACTGGAGACTGCCAGGGAACACTAGGCGCTGTAAGCTTTTTAACTTAAGGCTCCGATTGTGAAGATTGTAGCTACGGTCATTTAAACACAAGAGGAGATCAAAACTTTTAAAAAATAAACAAATAAACAATAAATGAATAAAAAATAAACAAACAAATAAAAAAACAAACAAACAAAAAACACTGGAAAGCCAGTCATTTATTTTGAGTTGTGAGGCTTTTTGGCTTACAAGCAGCTCTGTAACAAGAGTTACTCTTAGAACAGTCATTACAAATTGTCTGCTACAGCCAACGGTTATTGCTTATGGCCATAGCACTGTTAGGAATCCCGAGCTTGTGCGCTTAGTTAATACTTGGACTGGAGACTGCCAGGGAACACTAGGCGCTGTAAGCTTTTTAACTTAAGGCTCCGATTGTGAAGATTGTAGCTACGGTCATTTAAACACAAGAGGAGATCAAAACTTTTAAAAAATAAACAAATAAACAATAAATGAATAAAAAATAAACAAACAAATAAAAAAACAAACAAACAAAAAACACTGGAAAGCCAGTCATTTATTTTGAGTTGTGAGGCTTTTTGGCTTACAAGCAGCTCTGTAACAAGAGTTACTCTTAGAACAGTCATTACAAATAGTCTTCTACAGCCAACAGTCATTGCTTATGGCCATTGCACTCTTAGGAATCCCGAGCTTGTGCGCTTAGTTAATACTTGGACTGGAGACTGCCAGGGAACACTAGGCGCTGTAAGCTTTTTAACTTAAGGCTCCGATTGTGAAGATTGTAGCTACAGTCATTTAAACACAAGAGGAGATCAAAACTTTTAAAAAATAAACAAATAAACAATAAATGAATAAAAAATAAACAAACAAATAAAAAAACAAACAAACAAAAAACACTGGAAAGCCAGTCATTTATTTTGAGTTGTGAGGCTTTTTGGCTTACAAGCAGCTCTGTAACAAGAGTTACTCTTAGAACAGTCATTACAAATTGTCTGCTACAGCCAACGGTTATTGCTTATGGCCATAGCACTGTTAGGAATCCCGAGCTTGTGCGCTTAGTTAATACTTGGACTGGAGACTGCCAGGGAACACTAGGCGCTGTAAGCTTTTTAACTTAAGGCTCCGATTGTGAAGATTGTAGCTACAGTCATTTAAACACAAGAGGAGATCAAAACTTTAAAAAAATAAACAAATAAACATTAAATGAATAAAAAATAAACAAACAAATAAAAAAACAAACAAACAAAAAACACTGGAAAGCCAGTCATTTATTTTGAGTTGTGAGGCTTTTTAGTTTACAAGCAGCTCTGTAACAAGAGTTACTCTTAGAACAGTCATTACAAATAGTCTTCTACAGCCAACAGTCATTGCTTATGGCCATTGCACTCTTAGGAATCCCGAGCTTGTGCGCTTAGTTAATACTTGGACTGGAGACTGCCAGGGAACACTAGGCGCTGTAAGCTTTTTAACTTAAGGCTCCGATTGTGAAGATTGTAGCTACAGTCATTTAAACACAAGAGGAGATCAAAACTTTTAAAAAATAAACAAATAAACAATAAATGAATAAAAAATAAACAAACAAATAAAAAAACAAACAAACAAAAAACACTGGAAAGCCAGTCATTTATTTTGAGTTGTGAGGCTTTTTGGCTTACAAGCAGCTCTGTAACAAGAGTTACTCTTAGAACAGTCATTACAAATTGTCTGCTACAGCCAACGGTTATTGCTTATGGCCATAGCACTGTTAGGAATCCCGAGCTTGTGCGCTTAGTTAATACTTGGACTGGAGACTGCCAGGGAACACTAAGCGCTGTAAGCTTTTTAACTTAAGGCTCCGATTGTGAAGATTGTAGCTACAGTCATTTAAACACAAGAGGAGATCAAAACTTTAAAAAAATAAACAAATAAACAATAAATGAATAAAAAATAAACAAACAAATAAAAAAACAAACAAACAAAAAACACTGGAAAGCCAGTCATTTATTTTGAGTTGTGAGGCTTTTTAGTTTACAAGCAGCTCTGTAACAAGAGTTACTCTTAGAACAGTCATTACAAATAGTCTTCTACAGCCAACAGTCATTGCTTATGGCCATTGCACTCTTAGGAATCCCGAGCTTGTGCGCTTAGTTAATACTTGGACTGGAGACTGCCAGGGAACACTAGGCGCTGTAAGCTTTTTAACTTAAGGCTCCGATTGTGAAGATTGTAGCTACAGTCATTTAAACACAAGAGGAGATCAAAACTTTTAAAAAATAAACAAATAAACAATAAATGAATAAAAAATAAACAAACAAATAAAAAAACAAACAAACAAAAAACACTGGAAAGCCAGTCATTTATTTTGAGTTGTGAGGCTTTTTGGCTTACAAGCAGCTCTGTAACAAGAGTTACTCTTAGAACAGTCATTACAAATTGTCTGCTACAGCCAACGGTTATTGCTTATGGCCATAGCACTGTTAGGAATCCCGAGCTTGTGCGCTTAGTTAATACTTGGACTGGAGACTGCCAGGGAACACTAAGCGCTGTAAGCTTTTTAACTTAAGGCTCCGATTGTGAAGATTGTAGCTACAGTCATTTAAACACAAGAGGAGATCAAAACTTTAAAAAAATAAACAAATAAACAATAAATGAATAAAAAATAAACAAACAAATAAAAAAACAAACAAACAAAAAACACTGGAAAGCCAGTCATTTATTTTGAGTTGTGAGGCTTTTTGGCTTACAAGCAGCTCTGTAACAAGAGTTACTCTTAGAACAGTCATTACAAATAGTCTTCTACAGCCAACAGTCATTGCTTATGGCCATTGCACTCTTAGGAATCCCGAGCTTGTGCGCTTAGTTAATACTTGGACTGGAGACTGCCAGGGAACACTAGGCGCTGTAAGCTTTTTAACTTAAGGCTCCGATTGTGAAGATTGTAGCTACAGTCATTTAAACACGAGGAGATCAAAACTTTAAAAAAATAAACAAATAAACAATAAATGAATAAAAAATAAACAAACAAATAAAAAAACAAACAAACAAAAAACACTGGAAAGCCAGTCATTTATTTTGAGTTGTGAGGCTTTTTAGTTTACAAGCAGCTCTGTAACAAGAGTTACTCTTAGAACAGTCATTACAAATAGTCTTCTACAGCCAACAGTCATTGCTTATGGCCATTGCACTCTTAGGAATCCCGAGCTTGTGCGCTTAGTTAATACTTGGACTGGAGACTGCCAGGGAACACTAGGCGCTGTAAGCTTTTTAACTTAAGGCTCCGATTGTGAAGATTGTAGCTACAGTCATTTAAACACAAGAGGAGATCAAAACTTTTAAAAAATAAACAAATAAACAATAAATGAATAAAAAATAAACAAACAAATAAAAAAACAAACAAACAAAAAACACTGGAAAGCCAGTCATTTATTTTGAGTTGTGAGGCTTTTTGGCTTACAAGCAGCTCTGTAACAAGAGTTACTCTTAGAACAGTCATTACAAATTGTCTGCTACAGCCAACGGTTATTGCTTATGGCCATAGCACTGTTAGGAATCCCGAGCTTGTGCGCTTAGTTAATACTTGGACTGGAGACTGCCAGGGAACACTAGGCGCTGTAAGCTTTTTAACTTAAGGCTCCGATTGTGAAGATTGTAGCTACAGTCATTTAAACACAAGAGGAGATCAAAACTTTAAAAAAATAAACAAATAAACAATAAATGAATAAAAAATAAACAAACAAATAAAAAAACAAACAAACAAAAAACACTGGAAAGCCAGTCATTTATTTTGAGTTGTGAGGCTTTTTAGTTTACAAGCAGCTCTGTAACAAGAGTTACTCTTAGAACAGTCATTACAAATAGTCTTCTACAGCCAACAGTCATTGCTTATGGCCATTGCACTCTTAGGAATCCCGAGCTTGTGCGCTTAGTTAATACTTGGACTGGAGACTGCCAGGGAACACTAGGCGCTGTAAGCTTTTTAACTTAAGGCTCCGATTGTGAAGATTGTAGCTACAGTCATTTAAACACAAGAGGAGATCAAAACTTTTAAAAAATAAACAAATAAACAATAAATGAATAAAAAATAAACAAACAAATAAAAAAACAAACAAACAAAAAACACTGGAAAGCCAGTCATTTATTTTGAGTTGTGAGGCTTTTTGGCTTACAAGCAGCTCTGTAACAAGAGTTACTCTTGGAACAGTCATTACAAATTGTCTGCTACAGCCAACGGTTATTGCTTATGGCCATAGCACTGTTAGGAATCCCGAGCTTGTGCGCTTAGTTAATACTTGGACTGGAGACTGCCAGGGAACACTAAGCGCTGTAAGCTTTTTAACTTAAGGCTCCGATTGTGAAGATTGTAGCTACAGTCATTTAAACACAAGAGGAGATCAAAACTTTAAAAAAATAAACAAATAAACAATAAATGAATAAAAAATAAACAAACAAATAAAAAAACAAACAAACAAAAAACACTGGAAAGCCAGTCATTTATTTTGAGTTGTGAGGCTTTTTGGCTTACAAGCAGCTCTGTAACAAGAGTTACTCTTAGAACAGTCATTACAAATAGTCTTCTACAGCCAACAGTCATTGCTTATGGCCATTGCACTCTTAGGAATCCCGAGCTTGTGCGCTTAGTTAATACTTGGACTGGAGACTGCCAGGGAACACTAGGCGCTGTAAGCTTTTTAACTTAAGGCTCCGATTGTGAAGATTGTAGCTACAGTCATTTAAACACGAGGAGATCAAAACTTTAAAAAAATAAACAAATAAACAATAAATGAATAAAAAATAAACAAACAAATAAAAAAACAAACAAACAAAAAACACTGGAAAGCCAGTCATTTATTTTGAGTTGTGAGGCTTTTTAGTTTACAAGCAGCTCTGTAACAAGAGTTACTCTTAGAACAGTCATTACAAATAGTCTTCTACAGCCAACAGTCATTGCTTATGGCCATTGCACTCTTAGGAATCCCGAGCTTGTGCGCTTAGTTAATACTTGGACTGGAGACTGCCAGGGAACACTAGGCGCTGTAAGCTTTTTAACTTAAGGCTCCGATTGTGAAGATTGTAGCTACAGTCATTTAAACACAAGAGGAGATCAAAACTTTTAAAAAATAAACAAATAAACAATAAATGAATAAAAAATAAACAAACAAATAAAAAAACAAACAAACAAAAAACACTGGAAAGCCAGTCATTTATTTTGAGTTGTGAGGCTTTTTGGCTTACAAGCAGCTCTGTAACAAGAGTTACTCTTAGAACAGTCATTACAAATTGTCTGCTACAGCCAACGGTTATTGCTTATGGCCATAGCACTGTTAGGAATCCCGGGCTTGTGCGCTTAGTTAATACTTGGACTGGAGACTGCCAGGGAACACTAGGCGCTGTAAGCTTTTTAACTTAAGGCTCCGATTGTGAAGATTGTAGCTACAGTCATTTAAACACAAGAGGAGATCAAAACTTTAAAAAAATAAACAAATAAACAATAAATGAATAAAAAATAAACAAACAAATAAAAAAACAAACAAACAAAAAACACTGGAAAGCCAGTCATTTATTTTGAGTTGTGAGGCTTTTTAGTTTACAAGCAGCTCTGTAACAAGAGTTACTCTTAGAACAGTCATTACAAATAGTCTTCTACAGCCAACAGTCATTGCTTATGGCCATTGCACTCTTAGGAATCCCGAGCTTGTGCGCTTAGTTAATACTTGGACTGGAGACTGCCAGGGAACACTAGGCGCTGTAAGCTTTTTAACTTAAGGCTCCGATTGTGAAGATTGTAGCTACAGTCATTTAATCACAAGAGGAGATCAAAACTTTTAAAAAATAAACAAATAAACAATAAATGAATAAAAAATAAACAAACAAATAAAAAAACAAACAAACAAAAAACACTGGAAAGCCAGTCATTTATTTTGAGTTGTGAGGCTTTTTGGCTTACAAGCAGCTCTGTAACAAGAGTTACTCTTAGAACAGTCATTACAAATTGTCTGCTACAGCCAACGGTTATTGCTTATGGCCATAGCACTGTTAGGAATCCCGAGCTTGTGCGCTTAGTTAATACTTGGACTGGAGACTGCCAGGGAACACTAAGCGCTGTAAGCTTTTTAACTTAAGGCTCCGATTGTGAAGATTGTAGCTACAGTCATTTAAACACAAGAGGAGATCAAAACTTTAAAAAAATAAACAAATAAACAATAAATGAATAAAAAATAAACAAACAAATAAAAAAACAAACAAACAAAAAACACTGGAAAGCCAGTCATTTATTTTGAGTTGTGAGGCTTTTTAGTTTACAAGCAGCTCTGTAACAAGAGTTACTCTTAGAACAGTCATTACAAATAGTCTTCTACAGCCAACAGTCATTGCTTATGGCCATTGCACTCTTAGGAATCCCGAGCTTGTGCGCTTAGTTAATACTTGGACTGGAGACTGCCAGGGAACACTAGGCGCTGTAAGCTTTTTAACTTAAGGCTCCGATTGTGAAGATTGTAGCTACAGTCATTTAAACACAAGAGGAGATCAAAACTTTTAAAAAATAAACAAATAAACAATAAATGAATAAAAAATAAACAAACAAATAAAAAAACAAACAAACAAAAAACACTGGAAAGCCAGTCATTTATTTTGAGTTGTGAGGCTTTTTGGCTTACAAGCAGCTCTGTAACAAGAGTTACTCTTAGAACAGTCATTACAAATTGTCTGCTACAGCCAACGGTTATTGCTTATGGCCATAGCACTGTTAGGAATCCCGAGCTTGTGCGCTTAGTTAATACTTGGACTGGAGACTGCCAGGGAACACTAAGCGCTGTAAGCTTTTTAACTTAAGGCTCCGATTGTGAAGATTGTAGCTACAGTCATTTAAACACAAGAGGAGATCAAAACTTTAAAAAAATAAACAAATAAACAATAAATGAATAAAAAATAAACAAACAAATAAAAAAACAAATAAACAAAAAACACTGGAAAGCCAGTCATTTATTTTGAGTTGTGAGGCTTTTTGGCTTACAAGCAGCTCTGTAACAAGAGTTACTCTTAGAACAGTCATTACAAATTGTCTGCTACAGCCAACGGTTATTGCTTATGGCCATAGCACTGTTAGGAATCCCGAGCTTGTGCGCTTAGTTAATACTTGGACTGGAGACTGCCAGGGAACACTAGGCGCTGTAAGCTTTTTAACTTAAGGCTCCGATTGTCAAGATTGTAGCTACGGTCATTTAAACACAAGAGGAGATCAAAACTTTTAAAAAATAAACAAATAAACAATAAATGAATAAAAAATAAACAAACAAATAAAAAAACAAACAAACAAAAAACACTGGAAAGCCAGTCATTTATTTTGAGTTGTGAGGCTTTTTGGCTTACAAGCAGCTCTGTAACAAGAGTTACTCTTAGAACAGTCATTACAAATTGTCTGCTACAGCCAACGGTTATTGCTTATGGCCATAGCACTGTTAGGAATCCCGAGCTTGTGCGCTTAGTTAATACTTGGACTGGAGACTGCCAGGGAACACTAAGCGCTGTAAGCTTTTTAACTTAAGGCTCCGATTGTGAAGATTGTAGCTACAGTCATTTAAACACAAGAGGAGATCAAAACTTTAAAAAAAATAAACAAATAAACAATAAATGAATAAAAAATAAACAAACAAATAAAAAAAAACAAATAAACAAAAAACACTGGAAAGCCAGTCATTTATTTTGAGTTGTGAGGCTTTTTGGCTTACAAGCAGCTCTGTAACAAGAGTTACTCTTAGAACAGTCATTACAAATAGTCTTCTACAGCCAACAGTCATTGCTTATGGCCATTGCACTCTTAGGAATCCCGAGCTTGTGCGCTTAGTTAATACTTGGACTGGAGACTGCCAGGGAACACTAGGCGCTGTAAGCTTTTTAACTTAAGGCTCCGATTGTGAAGATTGTAGCTACAGTCATTTAAACACAAGAGGAGATCAAAACTTTTAAAAAATAAACAAATAAACAATAAATGAATAAAAAATAAACAAACAAATAAAAAAACAAACAAACAAAAAACACTGGAAAGCCAGTCATTTATTTTGAGTTGTGAGGCTTTTTGGCTTACAAGCAGCTCTGTAACAAGAGTTACTCTTAGAACAGTCATTACAAATTGTCTGCTACAGCCAACGGTTATTGCTTATGGCCATAGCACTGTTAGGAATCCCGAGCTTGTGCGCTTAGTTAATACTTGGACTGGAGACTGCCAGGGAACACTAGGCGCTGTAAGCTTTTTAACTTAAGGCTCCGATTGTGAAGATTGTAGCTACAGTCATTTAAACACAAGAGGAGATCAAAACTTTTAAAAAATAAACAAATAAACAATAAATGAATAAAAAATAAACAAACAAATAAAAAAACAAACAAACAAAAAACACTGGAAAGCCAGTCATTTATTTTGAGTTGTGAGGCTTTTTGGCTTACAAGCAGCTCTGTAACAAGAGTTACTCTTAGAACAGTCATTACAAATTGTCTGCTACAGCCAACGGTTATTGCTTATGGCCATAGCACTGTTAGGAATCCCGAGCTTGTGCGCTTAGTTAATACTTGGACTGGAGACTGCCAGGGAACACTAGGCGCTGTAAGCTTTTTAACTTAAGGCTCCGATTGTGAAGATTGTAGCTACGGTCATTTAAACACAAGAGGAGATCAAAACTTTAAAAAAATAAACAAATAAACAATAAATGAATAAAAAATAAACAAACAAATAAAAAAACAAACAAACAAAAAACACTGGAAAGCCAGTCATTTATTTTGAGTTGTGAGGCTTTTTGGCTTACAAGCAGCTCTGTAACAAGAGTTACTCTTAGAACAGTCATTACAAATTGTCTGCTACAGCCAACGGTTATTGCTTATGGCCATAGCACTGTTAGGAATCCCGAGCTTGTGCGCTTAGTTAATACTTGGACTGGAGACTGCCAGGGAACACTAGGCGCTGTAAGCTTTTTAACTTAAGGCTCCGATTGTGAAGATTGTAGCTACGGTCATTTAAACACAAGAGGAGATCAAAACTTTTAAAAAATAAACAAATAAACAATAAATGAATAAAAAATAAACAAACAAATAAAAAAACAAACAAACAAAAAACACTGGAAAGCCAGTCATTTATTTTGAGTTGTGAGGCTTTTTGGCTTACAAGCAGCTCTGTAACAAGAGTTACTCTTAGAACAGTCATTACAAATTGTCTGCTACAGCCAACGGTTATTGCTTATGGCCATAGCACTGTTAGGAATCCCGAGCTTGTGCGCTTAGTTAATACTTGGACTGGAGACTGCCAGGGAACACTAAGCGCTGTAAGCTTTTTAACTTAAGGCTCCGATTGTGAAGATTGTAGCTACAGTCATTTAAACACAAGAGGAGATCAAAACTTTAAAAAAATAAACAAATAAACAATAAATGAATAAAAAATAAACAAACAAATAAAAAAACAAACAAACAAAAAACACTGGAAAGCCAGTCATTTATTTTGAGTTGTGAGGCTTTTTGGCTTACAAGCAGCTCTGTAACAAGAGTTACTCTTAGAACAGTCATTACAAATTGTCTGCTACAGCCAACGGTTATTGCTTATGGCCATAGCACTGTTAGGAATCCCGAGCTTGTGCGCTTAGTTAATACTTGGACTGGAGACTGCCAGGGAACACTAGGCGCTGTAAGCTTTTTAACTTAAGGCTCCGATTGTGAAGATTGTAGCTACGGTCATTTAAACACAAGAGGAGATCAAAACTTTTAAAAAATAAACAAATAAACAATAAATGAATAAAAAATAAACAAACAAATAAAAAAACAAACAAACAAAAAACACTGGAAAGCCAGTCATTTATTTTGAGTTGTGAGGCTTTTTGGCTTACAAGCAGCTCTGTAACAAGAGTTACTCTTAGAACAGTCATTACAAATAGTCTTCTACAGCCAACAGTCATTGCTTATGGCCATTGCACTCTTAGGAATCCCGAGCTTGTGCGCTTAGTTAATACTTGGACTGGAGACTGCCAGGGAACACTAGGCGCTGTAAGCTTTTTAACTTAAGGCTCCGATTGTGAAGATTGTAGCTACAGTCATTTAAACACGAGGAGATCAAAACTTTAAAAAAATAAACAAATAAACAATAAATGAATAAAAAATAAACAAACAAATAAAAAAACAAACAAACAAAAAACACTGGAAAGCCAGTCATTTATTTTGAGTTGTGAGGCTTTTTAGTTTACAAGCAGCTCTGTAACAAGAGTTACTCTTAGAACAGTCATTACAAATAGTCTTCTACAGCCAACAGTCATTGCTTATGGCCATTGCACTCTTAGGAATCCCGAGCTTGTGCGCTTAGTTAATACTTGGACTGGAGACTGCCAGGGAACACTAGGCGCTGTAAGCTTTTTAACTTAAGGCTCCGATTGTGAAGATTGTAGCTACAGTCATTTAAACACAAGAGGAGATCAAAACTTTTAAAAAATAAACAAATAAACAATAAACGAATAAAAAATAAACAAACAAATAAAAAAACAAACAAACAAAAAACACTGGAAAGCCAGTCATTTATTTTGAGTTGTGAGGCTTTTTGGCTTACAAGCAGCTCTGTAACAAGAGTTACTCTTAGAACAGTCATTACAAATTGTCTGCTACAGCCAACGGTTATTGCTTATGGCCATAGCACTGTTAGGAATCCCGAGCTTGTGCGCTTAGTTAATACTTGGACTGGAGACTGCCAGGGAACACTAAGCGCTGTAAGCTTTTTAACTTAAGGCTCCGATTGTGAAGATTGTAGCTACAGTCATTTAAACACAAGAGGAGATCAAAACTTTAAAAAAATAAACAAATAAACAATAAATGAATAAAAAATAAACAAACAAATAAAAAAACAAATAAACAAAAAACACTGGAAAGCCAGTCATTTATTTTGAGTTGTGAGGCTTTTTGGCTTACAAGCAGCTCTGTAACAAGAGTTACTCTTAGAACAGTCATTACAAATTGTCTGCTACAGCCAACGGTTATTGCTTATGGCCATAGCACTGTTAGGAATCCCGAGCTTGTGCGCTTAGTTAATAATTGGACTGGAGACTGCCAGGGAACACTAGGCGCTGTAAGCTTTTTAACTTAAGGCTCCGATTGTGAAGATTGTAGCTACAGTCATTTAAACACAAGAGGAGATCAAAACTTTTAAAAAATAAACAAATAAACAATAAATGAATAAAAAATAAACAAACAAATAAAAAAACAAACAAACAAAAAACACTGGAAAGCCAGTCATTTATTTTGAGTTGTGAGGCTTTTTGGCTTACAAGCAGCTCTGTAACAAGAGTTACTCTTAGAACAGTCATTACAAATTGTCTGCTACAGCCAACGGTTATTGCTTATGGCCATAGCACTGTTAGGAATCCCGAGCTTGTGCGCTTAGTTAATACTTGGACTGGAGACTGCCAGGGAACACTAAGCGCTGTAAGCTTTTTAACTTAAGGCTCCGATTGTGAAGATTGTAGCTACAGTCATTTAAACACAAGAGGAGATCAAAACTTTAAAAAAATAAACAAATAAACAATAAATGAATAAAAAATAAACAAACAAATAAAAAAACAAATAAACAAAAAACACTGGAAAGCCAGTCATTTATTTTGAGTTGTGAGGCTTTTTGGCTTACAAGCAGCTCTGTAACAAGAGTTACTCTTAGAACAGTCATTACAAATTGTCTGCTACAGCCAACGGTTATTGCTTATGGCCATAGCACTGTTAGGAATCCCGAGCTTGTGCGCTTAGTTAATACTTGGACTGGAGACTGCCAGGGAACACTAAGCGCTGTAAGCTTTTTAACTTAAGGCTCCGATTATGAAGATTGTAGCTACAGTCATTTAAACACAAGAGGAGATCAAAACTTTAAAAAAATAAACAAATAAACAATAAATGAATAAAAAATAAACAAACAAATAAAAAAACAAATAAACAAAAAACACTGGAAAGCCAGTCAT